>NC_092169.1:59833875-60091375 GCF_045791955.1 Oncorhynchus clarkii lewisi
AATGTGTCAAGTAATTATCTTTTTGTTTTCTCATGATTTGGTTGGGTCTAATTGTCCTTAGGCTCTGTGGGGGGTGTGTTTGTGTCTGTGAACAGAGCCCCAGGACCAGCTTGGTTAGGGGACTCGTCTTCAAGTTAAAATCAAATCAAATCACATTGTGTTAGTCGAATACAACAGGTTTCACCTTACAGTGAACTTTCAAGCCCCTAACCAACAGTGCAGTTTACAAATATATATAATAATAATAATTTAAAAAATACAAAATAAGAATTAAAAGTAACAGATAATTAAAGAGCAGCAGTAAAATAACAATAGTGAGACTATATACAGGGGGTACCGGTACAGAGTCAATGTGGAGGCTATATACAGGAGGTACCGGTACAGAGTCAATGTGGAGGCTATATACAGGGGGTACCGGTACAGAGTCAATGTGGAGGCTATATACAGGGGGTACCGGTACAGAGTCAATGTGGAGACTATATACAGGAGGTACCGGTACAGAGTCAATGTGGAGGCTATATACAGGGGGTACCGGTACAGAGTCAATGTGGAGGCTATATACAGGGGGTACCGGTACAGAGTCAATGTGCAGGGGCACCTGAGGTTACTGAGGAAGCTGTTTAGAAGCCTCTTGGATCTAGACTTGGCGCTCCGGTACCGCTTGCCGTGCGGTAGCAGAGAGAACAGTCTATGACTAGTGTGGCTGGAGTCTTTGACAATTGGATGGCAGGAAGCTTGGCCCCAGTGATGTACTCTGTAGTGCCTTGTGGTCAGAGGCCGAGCAGTTGCCATACCAGGCATTGATGCAACCTGTCAGGATGCTCTCGATGGTGCAGCTGTAGAACCTTTTGAGGATCTGAGGACCCATGACAAATCTTTTCAGTCTCCTGAGGGGGAATAGGTTTTGTCGTGTCCTCTTCACAACTGTCTTGGTGTGCTTGGACCATGTTGGTTCATCTCTCTGTAGGTGAAGGCTTTGTTGTGGAAGGTTGGTGAATCGCTTCCTTTTAGGTGGTTGTAGAATTTAACAGCTCTTTTCTGGATTTTGATAATTAGTGGGTATCGGCCTAATTCTGCTCTGCATGCATTATTTGGTGTTCTACGTTGTACACGGAGGGTATTTTTTGCAGAATTCTGCATGCAGTCTCAATTTGGTGTTTGTACCATTTTGTGATTTCTTGGTTGGTGAGCGGACCCCAGACCTCACAAAGGGCAATGGGCTCTATGACTGATTCAAGTATTTTCAGCCAGATCGTAATTGGTATGTTGAATTTTATGTTCCTTTTGATGGCATAGAATGCCCTTCTTGCCTTGTCTCTCAGATCGTTCACAGCTTTGTGGAAGTTACCTGTGGCGCTGATGTTTAGGCCAAGGTATGTATAGTTTTTTTTGTGCTCTAGGGCAACAGTGTCTAGATTGAATTTGTATTTGTGGTCCTGGCAACTGGACCTTTTTTGGAACACCATTATTTTGGTCTTACTGAGAATCACTGTCAGGGCCCAGGTCTGACAGAATCTGTGCAGAAGATCTAGGTGCTGCTGTAGGCCCTCCTTGGTTGGTGACAGAAGCACCAGATCATCAGCAAACAGCAGACATTTGACTTCGGATTCTAGTAGGGTGAGGCCGGGTGCTGCAGACTGTTCTAGTGCCCGCGCCAATTCTAATAAGAATCTATGCATACGATTTAGGTGCCTCTCTCTCTCTCTTTCACTCACTCACTCACTCACTCATTCCCTCCCTCCCTCCCTCACTCACTCACTCTCTCTCTCTCTCTCTCTCTCTCTCTCTCTCTCTCTCTCTCTCTCTCTCTCTCTCTCTCTCTCTCTCTCTCTCTCTCTCTCTCTCTCTTTCACTCACTCACTCACTCACTCACTCATTCCCTCCCTCCCTCCCTCCCTCACTCACTCTCTCTCTCTCTCTCTCTCTCTCCTCTCTCTCTCTCTCTTTCACTCACTCACTCACTCACCCTCTATCTCTCTCACTCCCACTCCTCTCTTTGTCTCCCTAGCGGCGGACGGGGACTACTGGAGGCTGTTGAACCCAGGAGAGTACAGCATCACGGTGAGGGCCGAGGGCTACAGCGCCAGCAGTAAGGTGTGTGAGGTGGGCTATGACATCGGAGCGACCCGCTGTGACTTCACTGTCAGCCGCACCAACCTGTCACGCATCAAGGAGATCATGGAGAGATACAACAAGCAGCCCATCAGACAGCCTCTCAGGCCACCCGTCAGGCAGCTGCAAGCACGCAGGCCCGGCCCCCGACACAGACGCGTGAGGACATCATAGGGGCCCCCACCAGGGAGCGTTAGAGAGAACGAGTAGCCTGGTCCCGCACCTGAATGCGCTGTCTTGCCAACACCTCTGGTCATTGTTCTGCCAATCTGCCAATGACCAGAGGGCTTTACAGCACAAACTGATCTGGGACAAGGCTCGGTGTGAAGAGAGCAATGAGAGACAGACTCTACCATCTCTCTCTCTAGTTCTGATCCAACATCTTCTTTGATCGGGACTCCTTTCTCTGTTTTGGAACTCTGTCTTCTTTGATCGGGACTCCTTTCTCTGTTTTGGAACTCTGTTTAGCCACATCCATCCAGAGTGTTGGTGGAAGTGCAGATTGGAGATTGATGGTAAAAGATGAGATATTTTGAGTGATAACGGTGTGTTTTTCTGTATTAAAACAAGGTGCTGTTCTTTCAACCATGAATTAAGCTCTCTGGTGCTAGTCTTACTGTAAAATAAGTGTCTTTTTTGGGGGGGCGGGGACCATCTTAAAAGTTGCAATGACTTCTCTACCAAAGAGTTATTACAGTATACATGGTTAAGCCGAAATGTCAATTTTTTACTTTGTGCCATTATTTGGTAATGAAAGTGTCAGTCTATATTTCAAATTATGAATTTTGACCATGGATATTACCATGTGTCTCTCTACTAACTCATGCAGTACCAGTACCAGTACAGTACCAGTACCAGTACAAAGCAGTAATAACTATCTTACCGAAACGTTTACAAGCTTCATCCTTGCAAGTAATATCTTTTGAAATTGTTCTTTGGAATAAATAAATAAAATGATGCATATATTTTGAAATGTAGAAAAAGCTCTATATATATTTTACATATAATGCCACTCCTCATGTTACTTTTCTGCGTTCAGAAACGATTTAAAGTCCTAAAGGATTTAGAGTCCTAAAGGATTTAGAGTCCTAAAGGATTTAGAGTCCTAAAGGATTTAAAGTCCTAAAGGATTTAAAGTCCTAAAGGATTTAGAGTCCTAAAGGATTTAGAATCCTAAAGGATTTAGAGTCCTAAAGGATTTAGACTCCAGGCTGCTTTTCAGCTCATTTATCCCCTGATTTACTTAACCAAACAAAACGTCTCAATAGCTGGTCCAGGTATCCTCATGACATCACAAGGTGGGGGGGCTTTCCTCTTTTGTTCTCTACTGCTCCTCTATTGGTCCTCATGCAAAGGGAGGAGGCCGATGACATCACGAATTCCCCCATTCAAACCAACTCTTTGAACGCCCGACTCATTAAAAGTTGCAGTTGTGTCTTTTTAAAAAAAAAACTATTTTGCTCAAAACGGATGTTTTTTTACCCTTTAGTGTGTGTTTCCTCGACTGTATTTATAGATGTCGCTTTTCAACAGTAAAAGTTCCTGAATCACAGGAGGACATCTTTATTAATCAAATGTATATTTATATATTTTATATTTGAAGAGCTTTGAACACTGTAGTCTCTCTGAAATCCCACCATGTTATTTGAAGGTGTTCTGAAAGGTTTTGTAGGTTCCTGCCAAAAAGGACAAAGAAAAACAACTGAACACGGTGACGGTTGGCGCCACTATGACCTCACAATACTCCATAATGACCTCACAATACTCCACTATGACCTCACAATAGTCCATAATGACCTCACAATAGGATGAAGCTCTTTGTTACATTCAAATCTCCCTACCATCATGTCTAAGACGATATGTCACCAACATTTGCAAATCATTTTGATTGGCGGTACACAACACACTCCCCGCCTCTCATCATGAGCCGTCCGGTCGTTACCGAGAACCACATATCGGATTTTTAACGGGGTTGTTAGCAATTTAATTTTCAGAGTATTTTCTGCGCCCTACCTAGCTAGCTATCACCAGTCGGATGAGAAGCAAGCGACAAGCAAAGGATTCTCTATTCTTCCAGAAAGTGTAGCTAGCTAGCTAAGGAAAGTTCATAGTCAACGTAAAACTTTTGGGAAATGTGTGAAACTGGCACGCTGCTAATTTATAATACATTCAATGGGCATTGTTAATCTAGCTACCCCCAGCATGATACAGTCAATCTGGCCAGATAGCTACATGTGCAGCCAGATTTCAGTTCCATCATAGAACTAGCCCACATTTCCTCAACCAATAACAGCCTCTCACAACACAAACTGACACATAGCTAACTGGTTTATTAGCAAGACATCAGTTAGTTTGTGTTGTGATGCAAGTAGCGCATTGGCTGTGCATTGCAGTGAGTGTACACATGCTATCTAGCTAGCTAATTAGCCTGATAAACACACAAGACAGACACAATGCTCTTTGATGTGTTGATTCAGTACACTCCCTCCTCTGTCAATGCATTTTTCATCAACAGACTTCATTTCTTTTCAGTGTGTTACCCATATTTTGTACCCAGTAAGCATAATTACATTTAAAATGCATATTTTCGAGGCGTTGAAGTTGGGTTCATTTTAGGTTCTGAATGAAAGGTTAAAGGACATGTTTTGAGGAAGTCATAAATACGTATTTTCCCGGGGCGTATAAAATTAGTTTTTTCCTAGACGTTGAAAATACATATTTTCCGGGACGTTAAAATCAGGCTCATTTTCAGGTCTGAATGAATGTTGAAAAGATTTCATCTACTCTTTTTTTTTTAACTGTACTGTAATGTACTCTCTGTTGTGCTCTACTGCAGTGGTTCTCAAACCTCATATGTCTCTAGTATGTGGACTGTACTGTAATGTACTCTCTGTTGTGCTCTACTGCAGTGGTTCTCAAACCTCATATGTCTCTAGTATGTGGACTGTACTGTAATGTACTCTCTGTTGTGCTCTACTGCAGTGGTTCTCAAACCTCTCTCTGGGGACCTCCAGACGTTTCACCATTTTTACCTCTAAACTTGTTTTCTAATTTTAAATGTATACATTTTAGTCATTTAGCAGACACACTTATCCAGAGCGATTTATAATTTGTGCATTAATCTTAAAATAGCTAGGTGAGATTAGGCCCTGTAGGCCCTCCTTGGTTGGTGACAGAAGCACCAGATCATCAGCAAACAGCAGACATTTGACTTCGGATTCTAGTAGGGTGAGGCCGGGTGCTGCAGACTTTTCTAGAATCTATTCATAAGATTTAGGTGCCTCTCTCTCTCTCTTTCACTCACTCACTCTCTCTCTCTCTCTCTCTCTCTCTCTCTCTCTCTCTCTCTCTCTCTCTCTCTCTCTCTCTCTCTCTCGTCTCTCTCTCTCTCTCTCTCACTCACTCACTCACTCACTCACTCACTCACTCACTCACTTAGAGTTAGTGCATTAATCTTAAGATAGCTAGGTGAGATTCGAAAGCTTGAAGGTTTGATCTGGGGTCCCCCCGCGGAGAGGTTTGAGAACCACGACTCTATTGTACTATACTGTGCTGTTCAAACTTGTGAAACATGGATGTCTATGATTGGTCTATGATTGGGTCACTTGTATCGAAGTGGTTTTAAGGAGTCCCGTCCGTGGACTTTGAAATCAAGACCTCACCAAGAAAAAGACATCCAGTCTGAACAGGACCAAGAAACAGACATCCAGTCTGAACAGGACCAAGAAACAGACATCCAGTCTGAACAGGGCCAAGAAACAGACATCCAGTCTGAACAGGACCAACAAACAGACATCCAGTCTGAACAGGACCAAGAAAAAGACATCCGGTCTGAACAGGACCAAGAAATAGACATCCAGTCTGAACAGGACCAAGAAACAGACATCCAGTCTGAACAGGGCCAACAAACAGACATCCAGTCTGAACAGGACCAAGAAAAAGACATCCGGTCTGAACAGGACCAAGAAACAGACATCCAGTCTGAACAGGGCCAACAAACAGACATCCAGTCTGAACAGGACCAACAAACAGACATCCAGTCTGAACAGGACCAAGAAAAAGACATCCGGTCTGAACAGGACCAAGAAAAAGACATCCGGTCTGAACAGGACCAAGAAACAGACATCCAGTCTGAACAGGACCAACAAACAGACATCCAGTCTGAACAGGACCAACAAACAGACATCCAGTCTGAACAGGACCAAGAAATAGACATCCAGTCTGAACAGGACCAACAAATAGACATCCAGTCTGAACAGGACCAAGAAAAAGACATCCGGTCTGAACAGGGCCAACAAATAGACATCCAGTCTGAACAGGGCCAACAAACAGACATCCGGTCTGAACAGGGCCAACAAATAGACATCCAGTCTGAACAGGGCCAACAAACAGACATCCGGTCTGAACAGGACCAAGAAACAGACATCTAAAAGACATTGGCAGAGATCCCCTTAATGGGATCTGTAGATCACAGATTTCTTTCCAAATGCTGACTAATTCAGTACGTATTTCTTTCCAAGTGCTGACTAATGCCAACTAATTCAGTACGTTGAGAGTCACTTCCTGGAACTGGTATGTGATTAATGTGAGGCAGCTGCTGTTGATATTCACCCCCTCCCCTCTTTAAAAGGGAGAATACATGTGTTTTGCATAAATGCAAATAGCCATGTCGATGATGTAATTACTAGGGCCCGGTTTCCCGATAGCGATGGAACTTAACTTTCCATAACTTTTTTTTTAACAATGAATCTATAAACGGATGTAGAACTCACCACATAGGGAGAACTTTCAATAAGTTTGTTGTTGTTAAAGTGATAAAATCGACAGAAAGGCAGCGCTGCTCTCGGATCAGCATTAGTCCACTCAAATCTTTACCTTAGAACATTAGAATTATTCCCCAATACTGACCACGGATCAGCTCCTAGAGAGAAATGATCACCTACTGCTGCAAATATTGAGGCGGCTTATTGGTTAGGCCCTTGCTCTAAATCTAATATTTAACAGATCCTTGTTCACGTGTTGTTAGGCCTACACATCATGAAAGTCAGGCAAGAATTACAGACAGTAGCAAACAATTAATCAAAATAGAACTCAATGGATTGAACATGAAATTGATTTCAATGTGATTCAAATATATGGGCCTATTTAGCCTACTGCATTCATCTTTTAATGAGGTCATCTCGGTTTTCATCTGAAGCCCTTGTGTCTTTTGCTTGTTTTTAGCAATTACAAAGACATCGGCAACTTTGCATTGTAGTCAACTTAGTTCCTGATAATTAAAGCTGCCAGCAGCGTTGCTGGGGTTCAGCTGTGTGCCCACCATTAGGACACATCGCCCTTGGACCAGTTACTTCTGTACAGTTTTCTCAAATCAGAACTCAAAATCAAACTGATCATGCAATATAATATGCTTTTTGGATGTATTTTGGACCATTTTCAATGATGTTGACTTCTTTAAACATCTTCCTGAAAACCACTGGACCGATCGGCACTAAATTCGGTGCAACTTTGGCTACACATCTTCAAACATTTTCCAACACTGTTTTTTTTTCAAGATACATAAAAATGTGCCCGTTATAGTGCCATCGTGTGGTTGATATGAAGGTGCTTGCATATGTTGAGTCTTGGCAGTGTTTTCAAGAAGTACCACGTTTTGTTACAATATTAATATCTGTGATTTGATTTATAGGCATTTCTGTGCAAGACCACGCCCATAGATACTCTAGTAGTTCAAAGCTGTGTGTTGGAAAACCTTGGTAGAGCATGGGTGGAGTAGGCATTGTGGTGCTGGAAAACCTTGGTAGAGCATGGGCAAAGTAGGCATTGTGGTGTTGGGAAACCTTGGTAGAGCATGGGCGGAGTAGTCATTGTGGTGTTGGGGAACCTTGGTAGAGCATGGGCGGAGTAGTCATTGTGGTGTTGGAAAACCTTGGTAGAGCATGGGCGGTGTAGGCATTGTGGTGTTGGAAAATCTTGGTAGAGCATGGGCGGAGTAGGCATTGTGGTGTTGGAAAACCTTGGTAGAGCATGGGCGGAGTAGGCATTGTGGTGCTGGAAAACCTTGGTAGAGCATGGGCGGAGTAGGCATTGTGGTGCTGGAAAACCTTGGTAGAGCATGGGCGGAGTAGGCATTGTGGTGCTCATGTGAATTTCCAATCTTTTTCTTTTTCAGAACAAATGCCTACTTACTTAAACCGTTGCTATTTGTTTTAATATGTAAAGAAATTCTTTAAAGCACATATGAAAAACTAATTCCACGGGGGGCCGAGTGTCTGCAGGTTTTCACTCCTCCCTTGTACTTGATTGATGAATTAAGGTCACTAATTAGTGAGGAACTCCCCTCACCTGGTTGTCTAGGTCTTAGTAAGGAACTCCCCTCACCTGGTTGTCTAGGTCTCAGTAAGGAACTCTCCTCACCTGGTTATCTAGGTCTTAATAAGGAGCTCCCCTCACCTGGTTGTCTCAGTAAGGAACTCCCCTCACCTGGTTGTCTAGGTCTCAGTAAGGAACTCCCCTCACCTGGTTGTCTAGGTCTTAATAAGGAGCTCCCCTCACCTGGTTGTCTCAGTAAGGAACTCCCCTCACCTGGTTGTCTAGGTCTTAATAAGGAACTCCCCTCACCTGGTTGTCTAGGTCTTAATAAGGAACTCCCCTCACCTGGTTGTCTAGGTCTCAGTAAGGAACTCTCCTCACCTGGTTGTCTAGGTCTCAGTAAGGAACTCTCCTCACCTGGTTGTCTAGGTCTTAATAAGGAACTCCCCTCACCTGGTTGTCTAGGTCTTAGTAAGGAACTCCCCTCACCTGGTTGTCTAGGTCTCAGTAAGGAACTCTCCTCACCTGGTTATCTAGGTCTTAATAAGGAACTCCCCTCACCTGGTTGTCTAGGTCTTAGTAAGGAACTCCCCTCACCTGGTTGTCTAGGTCTTAATAAGGAACACCCCTTGTCTAGATCTCAGTAAGGAACTCCCCTCACCTGGTTGTCTAGGTCTCAGTAAGGAACTGTCCTCACATGGTTGTCTAGATCTCAGTAAGGAACTCTCCTCACCTGGTTGTCTAGGTCTTAATAAGGAGCTCCCCTCACCTGGTTGTCTAGGTCTCAGTAAGGAACTCTCCTCACCTGGTTATCTAGGTCTTAATAAGGAACTCCCCTCACCTGGTTGTCTAGGTCTTAGTAAGGAACTCCCCTCACCTGGTTGTCTAGGTCTTAGTAAGGAACTCCCCTCACCTGGTTGTCTAGGTCTCAGTAAGGAACTCCCCTCACCTGGTTGTCTAGGTCTTAATAAGGAACACCCCTCACCTGGTTGTCTAGATCTCAGTAAGGAATTCCCCTCACCTGGTTGTCTAGGTCTTAATAAGGAGCTCCCCTCACTTGTTTGTCTAGGGCTTAATTTAAAAGGAAAAAAAGACGCTAGGCCCTCCATGGAATGAGTTTCACACCCCTGCTTTAAAGCATGTTGGTTTTAAATCACAGGGGATGGAACATGACCATCTACCAGAGCAGAACATCAGTTAAACATCTATTAATACAGAACATCAGCTAAACATCTACCAGAGCAAAACATCAGTTAAACATCTACCAGAGCAGAACATCAGCTAAACATCTACCAATACAGAACATCAGTTAAACATCTACCAGAGCAGAACATCAGTTAAACATCTACCAGAGCAGAACATCAGTTAAACATCTACCAGAGCAGAACATCAGCTAAACATCTACCAGAGCAGAACATCAGTTAAACATCTACCAGAGCAGAACATCAGCTAAACATCTACCAGAGCAGAACATCAGTTAAACATCTACCAGAGCAGAACATCAGTTAAACATCTACCAATACAGAACATCAGTTAAACATCTACCAGAGCAGAACATCAGTTAAACATCTACCAGAGCAGAACATCAGTTAAACATCTACCAGAGCAGAACATCAGCTAAACATCTACCAGAGCAGAACATCAGTTAAACATCTACCAGAGCAGAACATCAGCTAAACATCTACCAGAGCAGAACATCAGTTAAACATCTACCAGAGCAGAACATCAGTTAAACATCTACAAATACAGAACATCAACTAAACATCTACCAGAGCAGAACATCAGTTAAACATCTACCAATACAGAACATCAACTAAACATCTACCAGAGTAGAACATCAGTTGTTCCAGGTGAGGTAATAACTACAAGTCAGTTTTCGACTTCCTTTCTGTTTCTCTCCGTGGCAACGCTGGTGGAGGTAGGTGTGAAAGGATACCCCCCCTGCAAGCTGCAGAGTACTCTGTGGAACTACAACTCCACTGAAACCGGAAACCCTTACACCCGTGTTAGTCGTTACAGTCTAGAAATACAAATCCCCCATTTTAATAAAGTATTCTTTCAATTGCGCAATTGGCTTCACAGACATGTTCTTTAAACACACTGGATTTATCTAAACAGCATCACCATGTAATTAATTGATCCTTGATAGGATGGTTAAGCCCTTTCACGTTCCATGAGTTCCATTTAATCAGCCATTTCGTTTCATTGTAAATGTATCCTTTAACTGTTTTTTAATACCTCGTCGATTTCTTCTTGGGTTAGCTAAGCTCATATCTGGGACATGTCGGGAAGCAATGTACCCAATTAGCCATGCTGCCTAGACGGCTAGCCTGAAAGGAAGTGGTCTGCGTCTCTCTGTCTCTCTTCCTCGCCTTCTCCTTCTCCATCTCCCTCTCCCTCTCCCTCTCATTCTCTCTCTGTCTCTCTCCATTTGTCCTCCTCTCATTCCTCCTTCCTTCAAACTTACCAATTACAAGAAGCACTCAACCTTTGGTTCCTTCCTATGTGAGCCATACACCTGTCGTCGTTCCACGTGAACGAATGAAAGAAACATATTGAATGGAGTCTGTAAGCGATTCCCCTACTTCTGTAAGCGATTACCCTACTTCTGGCTCATGAAGCCCTATGATGCTTATTCTTTAACCCCATACTTTTGGCTCATAAAGCCCTATGAGGCTGATTCCTCAACTCCCTACTCCTGGCTCATGAAGCCCTATGAGGCTGATTCCTCAACCCCCTACTTCTGGCTCATGAAGCCCTATGAGGCTTATTCCTCAACCCCCTACTTCTGGCTCATGAAGCCCTATGAGGATGATTCCTAAACCCCCTACTTCTTTCTCATGAATCCCTATGAGGCTGATTCCTGAACCTCCTACTTCCGGCTCATGAAGCCCTATGAGGCTGATTCCTCAACCCCCTACTTCTGGCTCATGAAGCCCTATGAGGCTGATTCCTAAACCCCCTACTGCTGGCTCATGAAGCCCTATGAGGCTGATTCCTCAACCCCCTACTTCTGGCTCATGAAGCCCTATGAGGCTGATTCATAAACCCCCTACTTCTGGCTCATGAAGCCCTATGAGGCTGATTCATAAACCCCCTACTGCTGGCTCATGAAGCCCTATGAGGCTGATTCCTGAACCTCCTACTTCCGGCTCATGAAGCCCTATGAGGCTGATTCCTCAACCCCCTACTTCTGGCTCATGAAGCCCTATGAGGCTGATTCCTAAACCCCCTACTGCTGGCTCATGAAGCCCTATGAGGCTGATTCCTCAACACCCTACTTCTGGCTCATGAAGCCCTATGAGGCTGATTCATAAACCCCCTACTTCTGGCTCATGAAGCCCTATGAGGCTGATTCATAAACCCCGTCCTGCTGGCTCATGAAGCCCTATGAGGCTGATTCCTAAACCCCTACTCCTGGCTCATGAAGCCCTATGAGGCTGATTCCTCAACCCCCTACTTCTGGCTCATGAAGCCCTATGAGGCTGATTCCTCAACCCCCTATTTCTGGCTCATGAAGCCCTATGAGGCTGATTCCTCAACCCCCTACTGCTGTCTCATGAAGCCCTATGAGGCTGATTCCTCAACCCCCTACTTCTGGCTCATGAAGCCCTATGAGGCGGATTCCTCAACCCCCTACT
Source organism: Oncorhynchus clarkii lewisi (assembly GCF_045791955.1). Lineage (NCBI taxonomy): Eukaryota > Metazoa > Chordata > Actinopteri > Salmoniformes > Salmonidae > Oncorhynchus > Oncorhynchus clarkii. The sequence goes on from NC_092169.1 coordinate 59,845,941, forward strand.
TCTGGCTCATGAAGCCCTATGAGGCTGATTCTCCAGCCTCCAGTCTCCCCATATGGAGTAGATAACAGCCTCCAGTCTCCCCATATGTAGTAGATAACAGCCTCCAGTCTCCCCATATGTAGTAGATAACAGCCTCCAGTCTCCAGTCTCCCCATATGTAGTAGATAACAGCCTCCAGCCTCCAGTCTCCAGTCTCCCCATATGGAGTAGATAACAGCCTCCAGTCTCCCCATATGTAGTAGATAACAGCCTCCAGTCTCCCCATATGTAGTAGATAACAGCCTCTAGCCTCCCCATATGTAGTAGATAACAGCCTCCAGTCTCCCCATATGTAGTAGATAGCAGCCTCCAGCCTCCCCATATGAAGTAGATAACAGCCTCCAGGCTCCAGCCTCCCCAAATGGAGTAGATAACATCCTCCAGCCTCCATCTCCCCATATGGAGTAGATAACAGCCTCCAGTCTCCCCATATGGAGTAGATAACAGCCTCCAGTCTCCCCATATGGAGTAGATAACAGCCTCCAGTCTCCCCATATGTAGTAGATAACAGCCTCCAGCCTCCAGCCTCCAGTCTCCCCATATGGAATAGATAACTTCCTCAGAGGAGAGGGTGGTGGCTGGGGAGTCTGACTCCACACACATTGACACCGTGACCACCACAAAGGCTCCTGCAGCTGTAATTCCATGTAGATGTGTGTGAAGAGAGAAGACACAGGCCAACCACGTGACTCTGACCTCTCTGCCAGTTCAAAGGATCTTCCTCAGATGGCCGTCCAGACTTTGAAGTGTGGTACTGTAGGAGCGTGTGTCTGGAGGAGTGTCTGTAGGAGGAGTGCTAATCTGGAACATTCTGATTTCTATGTTAGGGGGCCCAGTAGTATTGTTTACATGGGCCCCTAAAATTCTGCCAACCGTCTGCGTTTAGATTTACTATTGTGTTAGGTTAGTTAAAATAGAGCCCCCCTAAGTCTTATAACAGGGCTCTGATTGCTTGGTTTAGCACAGCAGGCTTAAACAAACCCACCAATGATGCTGGGAACAGGAGATGGACTACACTATAGTCTCTCAGCTGGGATTAAACATGGAGCCCTGATAGGAGATGGACTACACTATAGTCTCTCAGCTAGGATTAAACATGGAGCCCTGATAGGAGATGGACTACACTATAGTCTCTCAGATAGGATTAAACATGGAGCCCTGATAGGAGATGGACTACACTATAGTCTCTCAGCTAGGATTAAACATGGAGCCCTGATAGGAGATGGACTACACTATAGTCTCTCAGCTAGGATTAAACATGGAGCCCTGATAGGAGATGGACTACACTATGGTCTCTCAGATAGGATTAAACATGGAGCCCTGATAGGAGATGGACTACACTATAGTCTCTCAGCTAGGATTGCATGCACGCACACAGACACACAAACAAAAACACACAATCACACACACACACACACACACACACTTACATACGAACACACACACACCACACACACACGCAAACACAAACCATACACCCATACACACAGTGCAGTGCAGTGTTGTGGTGTTGTTTCATTACCACCAACAGTGAGGAGTGAAGAGTGACACCGTCCCTGGAGATCAGAGAATCTAAATGTGTCAGAGAGAGATACAACTGCAATCTCCACGTGTTACAACGGCACAAAGACCCTTTACTGTGACTCCTTGTTTCCTGCATCCAATAGTGATCTCTGTTATAAAGGTTCACTGTGTTATGTTGTTCCTGTATCTAAAATCTCTGACACAACTCTTCTATTTTATTCTTCTTTTGGCATTTATCTGTATCTGTGTCAGCTATCATTTCTTCTGATCGACAAAAACGTTTGCTCCAATCGGCAGTTAGTTTCTAACCTCAATTCAACTCATCTGCACTAAGCTTTTTCGGCAGTTACTAACCTCAATTACGCTTTCAACTTCGACTCGTCTGCACTGGGCTCTTTGGGTACCTGCGCCAAAATCCAGGACGCCCGCTCTCCTGTCCAAGAGAAAATGCAGGCGAAAAAAGAGGCAGGAGAGCTTCCTGGTGAGGCTAAGGCGAAGTTAAAACAGGCCACTGTTTCCTTTAATCCGATCATGGATCAACCGGATTCTCAGTTTTTCCAAAACATGTCTTTCAGACAAGATACCCCCCTTCCCCATGGCTATCCAACTGGATGGATTCTCTATTCACAGAGTAGACAGGACGTTGGAGTCAGGGAAATCGAGACAAGATACCCCCCCTTCCCCGTGGCTATCCAACTGGATGGATTCTCTATTCACAGAGTAGACAGGACGTTGGAGTCAGGGAAATCGAGAGGAGGAAGGGGTATGCCTCTTCATGAAGAGCTAACGGTGTGTTGACTGCAGCGCACTGGTGTCTCTACCCATTGTTCACCTGTCTGGGAATACCTGATGGTCAAATGCCGACCCTTCTACCTACCGAGGGAGTTTTCAGTTATTATTGTGACTGTTATATACATTCCACCTCAGGAATAGAAAAATAACAAGCTGGCACTTAACGAACTGTACGAGACTATAACCAAGCAGGTAAACCATGCACCCGGAGGCTGCTTTTCACTAAGACATGTGATGCCCAACTTATATCAACAAGTCCCCTTAGCCACTAGGGCCGATAAAGTCCTAGACCACTGTTAATCAACCCACAAGCAAGCATACAAGGCCCTAACTCACACCCCCCCCCCCCCCCTCCCCTTTTGGCAAATCAGATCATGACTCTATGCTCCTGCTTCCTGTTTGAAAAAAAAAGCTCAAACAGGAAGTACCCATGATGCACTCAATAGAAAAATGGTCCAGCGAAGCTGATGAAGGACTGCTTTGCCCAGCGCTGACTGGACTATGTTCCGAGGACTCCGCCGAAGACATCGATGAACTAACTATCTCCGTCACCAGCTTCATCAGGAAATGCATCGACCACGTGCGTAAAACACACAGAGGTGAGTAAAATGAAAAAACTAAAGTACAGGGCTACTGCACACAGCAGCCAACCCCAAGGCTACGGCTGAGGACACAAACACCTTATAAGAACGTGTACAAGAAGTACAACCTCCGTAGAGCCATTAAACAGGCAAAAGGAACCATATCAGAACAACGTGGAATCCTTTCTACATGTGTGACAGGGGCTACAGTCCATTACGGATTACAAAGGAAGCTGTGATCTGCCCAACGATGCCTCTCCACCAGATGAACTCAATGCCTTTTATGCACACTTTGACAAAAACAACACAGAGCCCTGCATGAGGGCCACCGCTGACCCGGTGATCTCTCTCTCTCTCTCTGAGGCCAACGTAAGGTTTTTAAATGGGTCAACACCCGTAAGGCCCCAAAGATCAGACAGATACTCTAACATTGTATCTGGAACAACAGCAAAACAATACTTTTCTCTTCTTTATTTGCCCTATGACAGAGTAGGAGGGGTTGCAACTTCCAAACCTACAGTGGTATTACTGGGCTGCACAACCAATGTTTTTGGTTTCTCCAAGAAACCATGCTTACCCTGGCTGCAGACTGAAACGCTGTCCACAAAAGGCTTAACTAGGGATGGATATTTGTACTCGGCTCCCTAATAAAGAATAATACTAATCACTTGGTTAATAACACACTAACTATATGACACGAAGTACAGCGAATTCTGGGCAAATCCCCTGTATTATCCAGATTTACACCAATTTGGGGCAATGACAACGTCACCCTTGGTAAAACAAAATTACATGGGGTTTTAAAGAATGGGTAAGAAAATGTATTGTTGGTCCTGTCTACCCCGAATGCAAACACGTTCTGACTGTTCGGATTGGTCCTGACTACCCAGAATGCAAACACGTTCTGACTGTTCTGATTGGTCCTGACTACCCAGAATGCAAACACGTTCTGACTGTTCTGATTGGTCCTGACTACCCAGAATGCAAACACGTTCTGACTGTTCTGATTGGTCCTGATTACTCAGAATGCAAACACGGTCTGACTGTTCTGATTGGTCCTGACTACCCAGAATGCATACACGTTCTGACTGTTCTGATTGGTCCTGACTACCCAGAATGCAAACACGTTCTGACTGTTCTGATTGGTCCTGACTACCCAGAATGCATACACGTTCTGACTGTTCTGATTGGTCCTGACTACCCAGAATGCAAACATGTTAAAGTAATGGACTTATACAATGACAAGGAGCTCATGTCATTTGAAGGACTAAGGGGAAGATTTAACTTACCATTTGTTGTTCATTTTTAAATACTTACAATTGAGAAGCTTTTTTTTCCCCCCAGTCTAAAACAATCGGCCGTACAACCTCCTTTGTCCACTTTAGAAACACTGTCTGTTGATATGTGTTATGGGAGAGGTCCCATGACCTCATTACATGGGAAAATGGTAGCTTTTGATAAAGACAACTCTGACGGTAAGAGACTTCAGTGGATACAAGATATGCAGGAAGATATTTCAGCGGAGGACTGGGGTATGATATGCTCTAGAGCTCAGATACAGACAATAAACACCCACCTGAGATTGTTGCAATACAACTGGACAATGAGAACATATATCAGCCCTTTTAAGCTTCACAAATGTGTGTGTTAAATGTAATACGCATTTAGGCACCTTGTATAAATACCTGCGAGAATGTGCTGACACACAAAAGCTTTGGAGCTCAGTACTGCTCTAGATCTCTGACCTCTAACCCCAATACCACCAATCCCTAAAACTATGCCTCCTAAATCTTTACCCAGGAAATATCTCTTTACATAGGAGAGAGAAGAAAATGGTTGACCTCTGTCTATTACAAGCTAGATGTTTAATTTCTCTCCACTGGGAGTATGTCCGTTGGTCATTGGTTAAAATAATTAACTTTAAGCCTGGCTCTTGAAAAATGTACTTATATATATATATATATATAGTGTAAAAGAATGCCCCAGAGTTTCATGATGTTTTGTGAGTTTTTGCAAACCGGTGATATTCTAGAACCATTGATATTCTAGAACCATTGATATTCTAGAACCATTGGGATTGTAAATCTGTCTATTCTCCATTTTCTTAAGGTGAACATTGGCGATATTCAAAGATTTATCTGCAACTGCATATTATACTTTCTATGTATTTTTGTTATTGGAAACATTATACTTTTTTTATGTGAATGTTTGGGTTGTTGTCTGTTTGGGTGGGGGATAATGTGTGAGAAAAAATACATATTTATGTAATTGTTGCAATAAGAGTGATTTGCTCTGACATGGAATGAAATGTATAGAGTTGTATCACTTTGGAGAAAGAAGAGATCCTTACCACAATTTACCGAGATTTACCAAAAGCCTGACTACCCATCCACATCGCCCCGCCCAAACGCCACGCCCACTAGAGTTACTTCTTCACCATGAGATATCCACATCGCCCCGCCCAAACGCCACGCCCACTAGAGTTACTTCTTCACCATGAGATATCCACATCGCCCCGCCCAAACGCCACGCCCACTAGAGTTACTTCTTCACCATGAGATATCCACATCGCCCCGCCCAAACGCCACGCCCACTAGAGTTACTTCTTCACCATGAGATATCCACATCGCCCCGCCCAAACGCCACGCCCACTAGAGTTACTTCTTCACCATCAGTCTGGACTTTCTTTTACTCCACACCTTGTGGAATGCAAACAGGTTCTGACCGTTCTGATTGGTCCCAGAAACCAATGGTTTGGGCCAGAGCTGGCCTACATGAATTATGAATCACATCATTGGCTTTGATAGTCTGATTGGGTTACACATTACACATTTGTTTTGTCAAACACCCCTCACTTTGACATCAGCACAAACTACTTCTAGGATAACAGCTTCAGGCTGAATGGAGAAATCGATAAAGCAGGGGATGAGGATGAGGATGAGTCATCAGGGAAACAAATTAACACTGGCAAAATAATGACAACTGTGGTTTAATTATAATCATCATCATCATCATCATCAACATCACACTCTTCATCATCTTCATCAACATAATCTTCATCTTCATCAACATCATCACACTTTTCATCATCATCAACATCATCACACTCTTCATCATCATCAACATCATCATCACACTCTTCATCATCATCAACGTCATCACACTCTTCATCATCATCAACATCATCATCAACATCATCATCACACTCTTCATCTTCATCAACATCATCATCACACTCTTCACCATCATCATCATCATCAACATCACACTCTTCATCATCTTCATCAACATAATCTTCATCTTCATCAACATCATCACACTTTTCATCATCATCAACATCATCACACTCTTCATCATCATCAACATCATCATCACATTCTTCATCATCATCAACATCATCACACTCTTCATCATCATCAACATGATCATCAACATCATCATCACACTCTTCATCTTCATCAACATCATCATCACACTCTTCAACCTCATCATCATCATCATCACCATCATCGTCATCATCACACTTCATCATCATCATCATCATCACCATCATCAACATCACACTCTTCATCATCATCATCATCACAATCTTCATCATCCTCAACATCACACTCTTCATCATCATCCTCATTAACATCACAATCATCATCATCACATCACACTCTTCATCATCCTCATCAACATCACCATCTTCGTCATCATCATCACCATCAACATTGTCAGCATCATCATGATACGTACCAACCAAATGTAATGAGTTCCAATTTGAATAAATTCTAATAAATTAGGAGGTACATAAATATGTAATAATGTATCTTCTTTGAACCAATCAACGAAACCTCATTTTATCACGGTTGAACCCTCAATACAGAGTCAACGACACAGAGACGTTTTAAACCCATGACTGGTATTAGAAACTGCACATTCTGAAACACTTCAACAACGTCTCCAGAAATTACATTTAGTTCGTATCAAATGACACCAAAATACTGTTTTAACACATTTTTAACAATGTCACTCTTCCTGTCACGAATCCCGCCGAAGATGGTGCCTCTTCCTGTTCGGGCGGCGCTATTAGCTGCCATCGTTTCCCTTTCCTGTTGTTCTCTGTTTATTAGTGTTGGTGTTTGAGTGTGATCTCTGTTTATTGGTTTTGGTGTATGAGTGTGATCTCTATTTTTCCGGACAGTTTTAGTCCTGTGTATTCTGGACGGGTTGTTTCATGCGCGCTTGAGTTTTGCATGTCCGTGTCTCCGCTGTCGTTGGAATAAAAGATCCACGTACGGAATTACCTGCTCTCTGCGCTTGACTCCTCCACTCACCATTCATAGAAGTCGTAACTCTTCCTGTTTATGTTTTACTGTATAAACTCTGCAGAGCTCCACAGAATATCACCAACTTAACACATTGACATGTTTATCATAATAATCATCAGAATTCATCATTCATTCAAGCGAATGATAATTTTACTATAATGTCATGAGTGAAAAACATCAGCCATGAATCTATATGCAACATGAGGACAGCCTAGGCAGGGATGGGCAACTGCAGTCCTACCGTCATAGCTGACACACCTGATTAAAACACGTTTTTTACTATAAACAGAAGACCATGCATGATAAGTTGATTATTGGAGACAGGTTGTTGTTAGCTGGGGACAAAGTGTGTTACCAATCAGGCCCCGAGGACTGGAGATGCCCATCCCTGGTACAGCATGAGGATCCCAACAGCAATTTAATACATATCAATGAATAAGGCAACGACAGACAATCTAGTCCTGATCTCTCAGTTAATAATTGTATTACGATGATACCAATCTCACTGCTGAAAGGAGATTTTGTCATATTATATGACAGAAATTATACCATCGTTGAAGGCATTATTATCTCATCTTGACTGAGTGTTATTCACAGTACTGTGCAATCCACCAAAAACAACCAGTTCACCCACTTTTATTAAATAAAGATAATTACGTGGAATAAATACAGATCTCAATTCTAATGAAGATGGTGTTGTTCAGACCGTAATCGAACTCATTAATATTACACCCCTTCGGCGCACTTTGATGACAACACAAGTTGCTAAAAGAATACTACAGATGAGGTCAACGACTGATCCAATTAGACGATATTTCAGTTAGCGTTTCTCATTCTAGAATGTTGATGTCACGACTTCCACCGAAAGTCGGGTTCCTCTCCTTGTTCGGGCGACGTTCGGCAGGTCGACGTCACCGGTCTTCTAGCCATCGCCGATCCACTTTCCATTTTCCATTTGTTTGGTCTTGTATTCCCAACACACCTGGTTTACATTTCCCTCATTACTTGTCATGTATTTGACCCTCTGTCCCCCCCCCCCCCCCCCCATGTCTGTGTGTGAAATTGTTAATTGTTGAGGTTGGCACGCTTCCGGCTGGTTTACGCCAGTGTTTTGTGGCAGCCGGTACTTTGTACTTGGGTTTTGAGTACTTGTGCTACCTTACTGGTTCGTCGGGCGTTTGTTTTGTGACGCGGTTGCGTTCTGTGCTACATTGCCTTAGTAAAGTGCTTTGTCCACTCATCTCTGGTCTCCTGTGCCTGACTTCGATGCACCAGCTACACCCACCCCTTGACAGTTGATTAATAACATATTTCTGGAGTCAGATTTAATGGGATTTCCTTCGTGTTTAATCTAAAAGCTAGTGTGATTCTGTCTCCCTGGACCTTCCAGTACTTAATGTACATTAATTTGGCACTGTGTATCTTTTCTCCCGTAGAAATACCCGTTGGCACTTTGTGGACCCGTCAATCCAAAGAACGCAGGAGATTCATGAGTTAAGTACCAAAAAGAAAATTGCATTTTACCCTCCAAAGCCATCCAATGAATCAAATGTAATGAGGTAGATGGGTGTAGCTACAAAAGCTGTCGGTATTTATGGGCTGTAACTGTAGTCTCTTCCAGATATCAACTATTCACCATTAACTGTCAGTATTTATGGGCTGTAACTGTAGTCTCTTCCAGATATCAACTATTCACCATTAACTGTCAGTATTTATGAGCTGTAACTGTAGTCTCTTCCAGATATCAACTATTCACCATTAACTGTCAGTATTTATGGGCTGTAACTGTAGTCTCTTCCAGATATCAACTATTCACCATTAACTGCCAGTATTTATGGGCTGTAACTGTAGTCTCTTCCAGGTATCAACTATTCACCATTAACTGTCAGTATTTATGGGCTGTAACTGTAGTCTCTTCCAGGTATCAACTATTCACCATTAACTGTCAGTATTTATGGGCTGTAACTGTAGTCTCTTCCAGGTATCAACTATTCACCATTAACTGTCAGTATTTAAGGGCTGTAACTGTAGTCTCTTCCAGATGTCAGCTATTCACCATTAACTGCTCGTTCTTCAGTTCTGTGCAGTGGAAAATACACCTAGAATATGTTACTTTATATTAGTAATGTCGTGCTAAGGCTGCAATGTTCAGTGCAAACAACAAACAGGATATTGAAAATCAATAGATCAGGAACGTTATGATTCTTCAGGTAAAACTCAAAGCCCCTCATCTCTATTAAACCAACCCTGATATACTGTGTTCAATCAAACCCACATCTCTATTAAACCAACCCTGAAATACTGTGTTCAATCACACCCCCATCTCTATTAAACCAAACCTGAAATAATGTGTTCAATCACACCCCTCTGATACAGAGCCTGCTCACTTCTGATACAGAAAACGTAATAATAATCATGCCAACATTTAAAGTGAGTAGGATAGGAATCCCCTTTATCAACAAATACAAAGTGTGGAAGATAAGGATTCCTAGTAAAGATAATATCTTGTCATTCAATTAGGAACGTGTTCACGTTGACTCCCTCAGGGGGATCCAATAAATGAAGATATGGAAATGGTAGGTAGTGTAAAGATGGGTAAGGGTGGGTGGGGTAAATACTCTGGGTATGTGGGTTGTGAAGAGGCTTTAACATCACCCGTTATACAGCTTTGTATCTGGGTCATTAAACAGGAGTCTTCTGGGGTTAATCTGGGTCATTATACAGGAGTCCTCTGGGGTTAATCTGGGTCATTATACAGGAGGGTTAATCTGGGTCATTATACAGGAGTCCTCTGGAGTTAATCTGGGTCATTATACAGGAGTCCTCTGGGGTTTAATCTGGGTCATTATACAGGAGTCCTGTGGGGGTTAATCTGGGTCATTATACAGGAGTCCTCTGGGATTAATATAGTCATCTGGGGTTAATCTGGGTCATTATACAGGAGTCCTCTGGGGTTAATCTGGTCCTCTGGGGTCAATCTGGGTCATTATCAGGAGTACTCTGGGGGTTTATCTGGGTCATTATACAGGAGTCCTCTGGGGGTTTATCTGGGTCATTATACAGGAGTCCTCTGAGGTTAATCTGGGTCATTATACAGGAGTCCTCTAGGGTTAATCTGGGTCATTATACAGGAGTCCTCTAGGGTTAATCTGGGTCATTATACAGGAGTCCTCTGGTGGTTAATCTGGTCCTCTGGGGTTAATCTGGGTCATTATACAGGAGTCCTCTGGGGTTTAATCTGGGTCATTATATAGGAGTCCTGTAAAGTTGGGAATGGGAGGTCCCCTGCTCCACTAGGACCTAAAAGGAATAGGTAAAGTTGGGAATGGGAAGTGAGAGTTTCTGTAATTAATGTATTGTCTAACAAACACATTATTCAGACCGTATTTCCACTGCTGTGAGTACTCAAGAAGAGAAACATATTTATGGATTGATTTCCATATTCCATAATAATGGCACCCATCACCCATCTTTCTAGTTGAAAGAGACACCCACACAAACACAACATACAAGGTTGAAGAGCTCTTCTCTTCTCTGTGGGATGCAAGCCGAGGCTAGCCAAGCTCTGTCACCAGTATGTAACAGTATGTAACAGTAACAGCCAGTCACCAGTATGTCAGTTAGTCAGACAGTCAGTCAGATAGACAGTCAGTCAGAAAGAACAAAAGCAATGTTAACAGTCTGAAGGCCAGATCCCCCATTAAAACATGAACATGGCTAGTGGGCCAGTTGAAGAATCAGTCTGAAGGCCAGATCCCCCATTAAAACATGAACTTGGCTAGTGGGCCAGTTGAAGAATCAGTCTGAAGGCCAGATCCCCCATTAAAACATGAACTTGTCTAGTGGGCCAGTTGAAGAATCAGTCTGAAGGCCATATCCCCCATTAAAACATGAACTTGGCTAGTGGGCCAGTTGAATAATCAGTCTAAAGGCCAGATCCCCCATTAAAACATGAACTTGGCTAGTGGGCCAGGTGAAGAATCAGAGAATACACAGGGTTACATCCCAAATAGCACCATATCCCCTATTCAGTGCAATGCTTTTGACCAGGGCCCATAGCTGTACATAGGGAATAGGGTTCCATTGGGGATATATCGATGCATGTGAGAGCTACATAAACACTGCTTTTAAATACGACGGGGAAAGAACATGTCTTTCTCCCTATCTAATCCTGTAAGGGTGTGCTCACAAGCGCTGATAGGACCATTTCACCTGAGATGAGAGCATTAGAAGTGTATTTTATCAAGAGTAAAATACCTGAGTCTATCTCCCAGGTAACAAGCCTCAATGTGTTTTAAATACCTGAGTCTATCTCCCAGGTAACAAGCCTCAATGTGTTTTAAATACCTGAGTCTATCTCCCAGGTAACAAGCCTCAATGTGTTTTAAATACCTGAGTCTATCTCCCAGGTAACAAGCCTCAATGTGTTTTAAATACCTGAGCCTATCGCCCAGGTAACAAGCCTCAATGTGTTTTAAATACCTGAGCCTATCGCCCAGGTAACAAGCCTCAATGTGTTTTAAATACCTGAGCCTATCTCCCAGGTAACAAGCCTCAATGTGTTTTAAATACCTGAGTCTATCTCCCAGGTAACAAGCCTCAATGTGTTTTAAATACCTGAGTCTATCTCCCAGGTAACAAGCCTCAATGTGTTTTAAATGCCTGAGTCTGTCTCCCAGGTAACAAGCCTCAATGTGTTTTAAATACCTGAGTCTATCTCCCAGGTAACAAGCCTCAATGTGTTTTAAATACCTGAGTCTATCTCCCAGGTAACAAGCCTCAATGTGTTTTAAATACCTGAGTCTATCTCCCAGGTAACAAGCCTCAATGTGTTTTCCTAACATGTCGTCATCACAGTAATAATCAGTTGTATCCTCTCCTTTAGGTGCCATGTTATGTGCTACCTTTCAACACCACAACACTTACTGAGGTACTCCCTTCATACAAAGCTACTTGGCCCCTCAGGGCCACCGTACCCCCCCCCCCAAACTCAGCACACATACTAAAACATACTGTACAACTATTGGTACCTTCCATGTCTTTATGTAACGTTACTCCTACACACTTAGGGGGGAAAAAGGTGATATGGACAACCCTTTGGAGAACTCGTTTTGGTTGCAGGTGTGACCCATGTTCCACAGAGGGTTTAACACGGAACACAATAGAGTTCTTTTCGGAACCAAAAAGGGGTTCTCCTACGGGGACAGCCGTTTAACCCTTGTTGGAGTGTAGTGGTATAGATATATTTGTTGGTATTGTGAAAGCATACAAATGCTGACAATCATGGAATGGCTTGTGTGTTTACGGCTCACAACTACCTCTCCTCAGTAGGATCAACATAAGAGGAATTTGTTCTCAGTGAGAGTAAGTCTGCCTCAACACAAATCTGCCCGGAGTCAAGTCCATCTTCTTCACAACAACACGTTCATGCTACGGCCGTATCGGTCGCTGTGTGACGTGATTAGGTTGGATAACCACAGAAATACACTGAATCGTATCCCAGAAATCCTTGCCTCTATTCTTCCTGTGTTCTTGTTATGTGACTTGTAACTTTATATTCTCATATAGAGTATTAGACAATAACAGTACCACATACATCAGTCTGAACATAGAGTATCAACCCTTAGACAGTAACAGTACCACATACATCAGTCTGAACATAGAGTATCAACCCTTAGACAGTAACACAACCCCCTTCCTCAGTCTGAACATAGAGTATCAACCCTTAGACAGAAACAGTACCACATACATCAGACTGAACATAGAGTATCAACCCTTAGACAGTAACACAACCCCCTTCCTCAGTCTGAACATAGAGTATCAACCCTTAGACAGAAACAGTACCACATACATCAGACTGAACATAGAGTATCAACCCTTAGACAGTAACACAACCCCCTTCCTCAGTCTGAACATAGAGTATCAACCCTTAGACAGAAACAGTACCACATACATCAGACTGAACATAGAGTATCAACCCTTAGACAGTAACACAACCCCCTTCCTCAGTCTGAACATAGAGTATCAACCCTTAGACAGAAACAGTACCACATACATCAGACTGAACATAGAGTATCAACCCTTAGACAGTAACACAACCCCCTTCCTCAGTCTGAACATAGAGTATCAACCCTTAGACAATAACACAACCCCCGGCCTCAGTCTGCTGCAGTCTGGACTGTGTTGTTCCTCCCCCTAGTCTCATGGTTGTCGTGGTGACCTGGTCCAGATGCATTCATAGAGCTGGGCTTCAGCAGCCTGTTGATGATGTCACCACACGTCTTCTTGTACTGGTTACGGAGCAGGGAGTAGACGAAGGGGTCGCAGGCCGCCTTGCTGTAGGCCAGGCACTTGGAGACCACTCCCCAGTGGTGGTCGATAGGCACGGACGGAAATAACTCCACAATCCTATACAGGATCGGGAAAGAGGGATGAGAGAGAGATAAAGGGAGAGAGTGTAGGAGAGGTAGAGAGTGTAGGAGAGGGAGAGAGTGTAGGAGAGGGAGAGAGGGGAGGAGAGGGAGAGAAGGGAGGAGAGGGAGAGAGAAGAGGGGAGGAGAGGGAGAGAGGGGAGGAGAGGGAGAGAAGGGAGGAGAAGTAGAGAGAGGAGGAGAGGGAGAGGGAGAGGGGGAGAGAGGGGAGGAGAGGGAGAGAGGGGAGGAGAGGGAGAGGGAGAGAAGGGAGGAGAGAGAGAGAGAGGAGGAGAGAGGGGAGGAGAGGGAGAGAGGGGAGGAGAGGGAGAGAAGGGAGGAGAAGTAGAGAGAGGAGGAGAGGGAGAGAGGGGAGGAGAGGGAGAGAGGGGAGGAGAGGGAGAGAGGGGAGGAGAGGGAGAGAAGGGAGGAGAGGGAGAGAGAGGAGGAGAGGGAGAGAGGGGAGGAGAGGGAGAGAGGGGAGGAGAGGGGAGGAGAGGGAGAGGGGGAGATAGGAGAGAGGGGAGGAGAGGGAGAGAGGGGAGGAGAGGGAGAGAGGGGAGGAGAGGGGGAGAGAGGGGAGGAGAGGGAGAGAGGGGAGGAGAGGGAGAGGGAGAGGGGAAGAGGGATGTCTTAGATATCTCTCTATCTATGGATGTCAAAGTGCAACATTCTAATTGTCATCCCACAACTACAGAAGAGGTCAGAGTTCAAAGCAGACATTTAGTTATGTTGTTTGTTACATAATACATATTATTCAGTTCATGATAATGTACTTACAGGGCAGGTAAAGATTCATGATTAAAAGACTTAGGGCTTGGTTAATTCCATAACGCAGAAGATCTGCATTGTAGCACGGTTGAAATGTACAGGACATTTCTGTATAAGGCTTAAACTTCTGGCGCTACAGATTGAATCGAGGTCTTTGAATCGAGCACTTAGATATGTATCTTCCATTTGAAGATGCCTGGGTATATTGTGCCTTTCTGTAGTCCTGAAAGTCAACAGCACAGTAAGTTACCAACAACACAGCAGGGATACGTTACTGTAGACCGAATTACCGTGCAATATCAAATGTGGCTGGCTGTCAAAAGTACACCAAAACACATGGTTCTGTTGATTTATGAGTCTTCCAACCACCCTGAGAAATAATTTCCTCATCATCCGTCTCAAACACTTCCAGCACAGCAGAATTCTCTGAACAGAAACACTTCCACTTGTTATTATGGATGGCTGGTGATATAGATCCTGTTGATCCTTGTTATTATGGCTGGCAGGTGGTATAGATCCTGTTGATCCTTGTTATTATGGCTGGAGGGTCGTATAGATCCTGTTGATCCTTGTTATTATGGCTGGCAGGTGGTATAGATCCTGTTGAACCTTGTTATTATGGCTGGCAGGTGGTATAGATCCTGTTGATCCTTGTTATTATGGCTGGCAGGTTGTATAGATCCTGTTGATCCTTGTTATTATGGCTGGCTGGCAGGTGGTATAGATCCTGTTGATCCTTGTTATTAAGGCTGGCTGCCAGGTGGTATAGATCCTGTTGATCCTTGTTATTATGGCTGGCTACCAGGTGGTATAGATCCTGTTGATCCTTGTTATTATGACTGGCAGGTGGTATAGATCCTGTTGATCCTTGTTATTATGGCTGGCAGGTGGTATAGATCCTGTTGATCCTTGTTGTTATGGCTGGCTGCCAGGTGGTATAGATCCTGTTGATCCTTGTTATTATGGCTGGTTGGTGGTATAGATCCTGTTGATCCTTGTTATTATGGCTGGTTGGTGGTATAGATCCTGTTGATCCTTGTTATTATGGCTGGTTGGTGGTATAGATCCTGTTGATCCTTGTTATTATGGCTGGCTGCCAGGTGGTATAGATCCTGTTGATCCTTGTTATTATGGCTGGCTGCCAGGTGGTATAGATCCTGTTGATTATTGTTATTATGGCTGGCAGGCGGTATAGATCCTGTTGATCCTTGTTATTATGGCTGACAGGTTGTATAGATCCTGTTGATCCTTGTTATTATGGCTGGCAGGTGGAATAGATCCTGTTGATCCTTGTTATTATGGCTGGTTGGTGGTATAGATCCTGTTGATCCTTGTTATTATGGCTGGCTGGCAGATGGTATAGATCCTGTTGATCCTTGTTATTGTGGCTGGCTGGCTGGCAGGTGGTATAGATCCTGTTGATCCTTGTTATTATGGCTGGCAGGTGGTATAGATCCTGTTGATCCTTGTTATTATGGCTGCCAGGTGGTATAGATCCTGTTTATCCTTGTTATTATGGCTGGCAGGTGGTATAGATCCTGTTGATCCTTGTTATTATGGCTGGCTGGTGGTATAGATCCTGTTGATCCTTGTTATTATGGCTGGCAGGTGGTATAGATCCTGTTGATCCTTGTTATTATGGCTGGCAGGTGGTATAGATCCTGTTGATCCTTGTTATTATGGCTGGCAGGTGGTATAGATCCTGTTGATCCTTGTTATTATGGCTGGCTGGTGGTATAGATCCTGTTGATCCTTGATATTATGGCTGGCTGCCAGGTGGTATAGATCCTGTTGATCCTTGTTATTATGGCTGGCTGGCTGGCTGGTGGTATAGATCCTGTTGGTCCTTGTTATTATGGCTGGCTGGCTGGCAGGTGGTATAGATCCTATTGATCCTTGTTATTATGGCTGGCTGGTGGTATAGATCCTGTTGATCCTTGTTTTTATGGCTGGCAGGTGGTATAGATCCTGTTGATCCTTGTTATTATGGCTAGCAGGTGGTATAGATCCTGTCGATCCTTGTTATTATGGCTGGCTGGTTGGCAGGTGGTATAGATCCTGGTGATCCTTGTTATTATGGCTGGTTGGTGGAATAGATCCTGTTGATCCTTGTTATTATGGCTGGTTGGTGGTATAGATCCTGTTTATAATTGTTTTTATGGCTGGCAGGTGGTATAGATTCTGTTGATCCTTGTTATTATGGCTGGCAGGTGGTATAGATCCTGTCGATCCTTGTTATTATGGCTGGCTGGCTGGCTGGTGGTATAGATCCTGTTGGTCCTTGTTATTATGGCTGGCTGGCTGGCAGGTGGTATAGATCCTGTTGATCCTTGTTATTATGGCTGGCTGGTGGTATAGATCCTGTTGATCCTTGTTTTTATAGCTGGCAGGTGGTATAGATCCTGTTGATCCTTGTTATTATGGCTGGCAGGTGGTATAGATCCTGTTGATCCTTGTTATTATGGCTGGTTGGTGGAATAGATCCTGTTGATCCTTGTTATTATGGCTGGTTGGTGGTATAGATCCTGTTGATAATTGTTATTATGGCTGGTTGGTGGTATAGATCCTGTTGATAATTGTTATTATGGCTGGTTGGTGGTATAGATCCTGTTGATAATTGTTATTATGGCTGCCAGGTGGTATAGATCCTGTTGATCCTTGTTATTATGGCTGGCAGGTGGTATAGATCCTGTTGATCCTTGTTATTATGGCTGGCAGGTGGTATAGATCCTGTTGATCCTTGATATTATGGCTGGCTGCCAGGTGGTATAGATCCTGTTGATCCTTGTTATTATGGCTGGTCGGCTGGCTGGTGGTATAGATCCTGTTGGTCCGTGTTATTATGGCTGGCTGGCTGGCAGGTGGTATAGAACCTGTTGATCCTTGTTATTATGGCTGGCTGGTGGTATAGATCCTGTTGATCCTTGTTTTTATGGCTGGCAGGTGGTATAGATCCTGTTGATCCTTGTTATTATGGCTAGCAGGTGGTATAGATCCTGTCGATCCTTGTTATTATGGCTGGCTGGTTGGCAGGTGGTATAGATCCTGTTGATCCTTGTTATTATGGCTGGTTGGTGGAATAGATCCTGTTGATCCTTGTTATTATGGCTGGTTGGTGGTATAGATCCTGTTGATAATTGTTTTTATGGCTGGCAGGTGGTATAGATTCTGTTGATCCTTGTTATTATGGCTGGCAGGTGGTATAGATCCTGTCGATCCTTGTTATTATGGCTGGCTGGCTGGCTGGTGGTATAGATCCTGTTGGTCCTTGTTATTATGGCTGGCTGTCTGGCAGGTTGTGTAGATCCTGTTGATCCTTGTTATTATGGCTGGCTGGTGGTATAGATCCTGCTGATCCTTGTTTTTATGGCTGGCAGGTGGTATAGATCCTGTTAATCCTTGTTATTATGGCTGGCTGGCTGGCTGGTGGTATAGATCCTGTTGGTCCTTGTTATTATGGCTGGCTGGCTGGCAGGTGGTATAGATCCTGTTGATCCTTGTTATTATGGCTGGCTGGTGGTATTGATCCTGTTGATCCTTGTTTTTATGGCTGGCAGGTGGTATAGATCCTGTTGATCCTTGTTATTATGGCTAGCAGGTGGTATAGAGCCTGTCGATCCTTGTTATTATGGCTGGCTGGTGGTATAGATCCTGTTGATCCTTGTTTTTATGGCTGGCAGGTGGTATAGATCCTGTTGATCCTTGTTATTATGGCTAGCAGGTGGTATAGATCCTGTCGATCCTTGTTATTATGGCTGGCTGGTTGGCAGGTGGTATAGATCCTGTTGATCCTTGTTATTATGGCTGGCTGGCTGGCTGGTGGTATAGATCCTGTTGGTCCTTGTTATTATGGCTGGCTGGCTGGCAGGTGGTATAGATCCTATTGATCCTTGTTATTATGGCTGGCTGGTGGTATAGATCCTGTTGATCCTTGTTTTTATGGCTGGCAGGTGGTATAGATCCTGTTGATCCTTGTTATTATGGCTAGCAGGTGGTATAGATCCTGTCGATCCTTGTTATTATGGCTGGCTGGTTGGCAGGTGGTATAGATCCTGTTGATCCTTGTTATTATGGCTGGTTGGTGGAATAGATCCTGTTGATCCTTGTTATTATGGCTGGTTGGTGGTATAGATCCTGTTTATAATTGTTTTTATGGCTGGCAGGTGGTATAGATTCTGTTGATCCTTGTTATTATGGCTGGCAGGTGGTATAGATCCTGTCGATCCTTGTTATTATGGCTGGCTGGCTGGCTGGTGGTATAGATCCTGTTGGTCCTTGTTATTATGGCTGGCTGGCTGGCAGGTGGTATAGATTTTGTTGATCCTTGTTATTATGGCTGGCTGGTGGTATATATCCTGTTGATCCTTGTTTTTATGGCTGGCAGGTGGTATAGATCCTGTTGATCCTTGTTATTATGGCTGGCAGGTGGTATAGATCCTGTTGATCCTTGTTATTATGGCTGGTTGGTGGAATAGATCCTGTTGATCCTTGTTATTATGGCTGGTTGGTGGTATAGATCCTGTTGATAATTGTTATTATGGCTGGTTGGTGGTATAGATCCTGTTGATAATTGTTATTATGGCTGGTTGGTGGTATAGATCCTGTTGATAATTGTTATTATGGCTGCCAGGTGGTATAGATCCTGTTGATCCTTGTTATTATGGCTGGCTGGTGGTATAGATCCTGTTGATCCTTGTTATTATGGCTGGCAGGTGGTATAGATCCTGTTGATCCTTGTTATTATGGCTGGCAGGTGGTATAGATCCTGTCGATCCTTGTTATTATGGCTGGCTGGTTGGCAGGTGGTATAGATCCTGTTGATCCTTGTTGTTATGGCTGGTTGGTGGAATAGATCCTGTTGATCCTTGTTATTATGGCATGTTGGTGGTATAGATCCTGTTGATAATTGTTTTTATGGCTGGCAGGTGGTATAGATTCTGTTGATCCTTGTTATTATGGCTGGCAGGTGGTATAGATCCTGTCGATCCTTGTTATTATGGCTGGCTGGCTGGCTGGTGGTATAGATCCTGTTGGTCCTTGTTATTATGGCTGGCTGTCTGGCAGGTTGTATAGATCCTGTTGATCCTTGTTATTATGGCTGGCTGGTGGTATAGATCCTGCTGATCCTTGTTTTTATGGCTGGCAGGTGGTATAGATCCTGTTAATCCTTGTTATTATGGCTGGCTGGCTGGCTGGTGGTATAGATCCTGTTGGTCCTTGTTATTATGGCTGGCTGGCTGGCAGGTGGTATAGATCCTGTTGATCCTTGTTATTATGGCTGGCTGGTGGTATAGATCCTGTTGATCCTTGTTTTTATGGCTGGCAGGTGGTATAGATCCTGTTGATCCTTGTTATTATGGCTAGCAGGTGGTATAGAGCCTGTCGATCCTTGTTATTATGGCTGGCTGGCTGGCAGGTGGTATAGATCCTGTTGATCCTTGTTATTATGGCTGGCTGGTGGTATAGATCCTGTTGATCCTTGTTTTTATGGCTGGCAGGTGGTATAGATCCTGTTGATCCTTGTTATTATGGCTAGCAGGTGGTATAGATCCTGTCGATCCTTGTTATTATGGCTGGCTGGTTGGCAGGTGGTATAGATCCTGTTGATCCTTGTTATTATGGCTGGTTGGTGGAATAGATCCTGTTGATCCTTGTTATTATGGCTGGTTGGTGGTATAGATCCTGTTGATAATTGTTTTTATGGCTGGCAGGTGGTATAGATTCTGCTGATCCTTGTTTTTATGGCTGGCAGGTGGTATAGATCCTGTCGATCCTTGTTATTATGGCTGGCTGGCTGGCTGGTGGTATAGATCCTGTTGGTCCTTGTTATTATGGCTGGCTGGCTGGCAGGTGGTATAGATCCTGTTGATCCTTGTTATTATGGCTGGCTGGTGGTATAGATCCTGTTGATCCTTGTTTTTATGGCTGGCAGGTGGTATAGATCCTGTTGATCCTTGTTATTATGGCTGGCAGGTGGTATAGATCCTGTCGATCCTTGTTATTATGTCTGGCTGGTTGGCAGGTGGTATAGATCCTGTTGATCCTTGTTATTATGGCTGGTTGGTGGAATAGATCCTGTTGATCCTTGTTATTATGGCTGGCTGGTGGTATAGATCCTGTTGATAATTGTTATTATGGCTGGTTGGTGGTATAGATCCTGTTGATAATTGTTATTATGGCTGGTTGGTGGTATAGATCCTGTTGATAATTGTTATTATGGCTGCCAGGTGGTATAGATCCTGTTGATCCTTCTTATTATGGCTGGCTGGTGGTATAGATCCTGTTGATCCTTGTTATTATGGCTGGCAGGTGGTATAGATCCTGTTGATCCTTGTTATTATGGCTGGCTGCCAGGTGGTATAGATCCTGTTGATCCTTGTTAATATGGCTGGCTGCCAGGTGGTATAGATCCTGTTGATCCTTGTTGTTATGGCTGGCAGGTGATATAGATCCTGTTGATCCTTGTTATTATGGCTGGCAGGTGGTATAGATCCTGTTGATCCTTATTATTATGGCTGGCAGGTGGTATAGATCCTGATGATCTTTGTTATTATGGCTGCCAGGTGGTATAGATCCTGTTAATCCTTGTTATTATGGCTGGCTGGCTGGCTGGTGGTATAGATCCTGTTGGTCCTTGTTATTATGGCTGGCTGGCTGGCAGGTGGTATAGATCCTTTTGATCCTTGTTATTATGGCTGGCTGGTGGTATAGATCCTGTTGATCCTTGTTTTTATGGCTGGCAGGTGGTATAGATCCTGTTGATCCTTGTTATTAAGGCTAGCAGGTGGTGTAGATCCTGTCGATCCTTGTTATTATGGCTGGCTGGCTGGCAGGTGGTATAGATCCTGTTGATCCTTGTTATTATGGCTGGCTGGTGGTATAGATCCTGTTGATCCTTGTTTTTATGGCTGGCAGGTGGTATAGATCCTGTTGATCCTTGTTATTATGGCTGGTTGGTGGAATAGATCCTGTTGATCCTTGTTATTATGGCTGGTTGGTGGTATAGATCCTGTTGATAATTGTTTTTATGGCTGGCAGGTGGTATAGATTCTGTTGATCCTTGTTATTATGGCTTGCAGGTGGTATAGATCCTGTCGATCCTTGTTATTATGGCTGGCTGGCTGGCTGGTGGTATAGATCCTGTTGGTCCTTGTTATTATGGCTGGCTGGCTGCCAGGTGGTATAGATCCTGTTGATCCTTGTTATTATGGCTGGCTGGTGGTATAGATCCTGTTGATCCTTGTTTTTATGGCTGGCAGGTGGTATAGATCCTGTTGATCCTTGTTATTATGGCTGGCAGGTGGTATAGATCCTGTCGATCCTTGTTATTATGGCTGGCTGGTTGGCAGGTGGTATAGATCCTGTTGATCCTTGTTATTATGGCTGGTTGGTGGAATAGATCCTGTTGATCCTTGTTATTATGGCTAGTTGGTGGTATAGATCCTGTTGATAATTGTTATTATGGCTGGTTGGTGGTATAGATCCTGTTGATAATTGTTATTATGGCTGGTTGGTTGTATAGATCCTGTTGATAATTGTTATTATGGCTGCCAGGTGGTATAGATCCTGTTGATCCTTCTTATTATGGCTGGCTGGTGGTATAGATCCTGTTGATCCTTGTTATTATGGCTGGCAGGTGGTATAGATCCTGTTGATCCTTGTTAATATGGCTGGCTGCCAGGTGGTATAGATCCTGTTGATCCTTGTTGTTATGGCTGGCAGGTGGTATAGATCCTGGTGATCCTTGTTATTATGGCTGGTTGGTGGAATAGATCCTGTTGATCCTTGTTATTATGGCTGGTTGGTGGTATAGATCCTGTTTATAATTGTTTTTATGGCTGGCAGGTGGTATAGATTCTGTTGATCCTTGTTATTATGGCTGGCAGGTGGTATAGATCCTGTCGATCCTTGTTATTATGGCTGGCTGGCTGGCTGGTGGTATAGATCCTGTTGGTCCTTGTTATTATGGCTGGCTGGCTGGCAGGTGGTATAGATCCTGTTGATCCTTGTTATTATGGCTGGCTGGTGGTATAGATCCTGTTGATCCTTGTTTTTATAGCTGGCAGGTGGTATAGATCCTGTTGATCCTTGTTATTATGGCTGGCAGGTGGTATAGATCCTGTTGATCCTTGTTATTATGGCTGGTTGGTGGAATAGATCCTGTTGATCCTTGTTATTATGGCTGGTTGGTGGTATAGATCCTGTTGATAATTGTTATTATGGCTGGTTGGTGGTATAGATCCTGTTGATAATTGTTATTATGGCTGGTTGGTGGTATAGATCCTGTTGATAATTGTTATTATGGCTGCCAGGTGGTATAGATCCTGTTGATCCTTGTTATTATGGCTGGCAGGTGGTATAGATCCTGTTGATCCTTGTTATTATGGCTGGCAGGTGGTATAGATCCTGTTGATCCTTGATATTATGGCTGGCTGCCAGGTGGTATAGATCCTGTTGATCCTTGTTATTATGGCTGGTCGGCTGGCTGGTGGTATAGATCCTGTTGGTCCGTGTTATTATGGCTGGCTGGCTGGCAGGTGGTATAGAACCTGTTGATCCTTGTTATTATGGCTGGCTGGTGGTATAGATCCTGTTGATCCTTGTTTTTATGGCTGGCAGGTGGTATAGATCCTGTTGATCCTTGTTATTATGGCTAGCAGGTGGTATAGATCCTGTCGATCCTTGTTATTATGGCTGGCTGGTTGGCAGGTGGTATAGATCCTGTTGATCCTTGTTATTATGGCTGGTTGGTGGAATAGATCCTGTTGATCCTTGTTATTATGGCTGGTTGGTGGTATAGATCCTGTTGATAATTGTTTTTATGGCTGGCAGGTGGTATAGATTCTGTTGATCCTTGTTATTATGGCTGGCAGGTGGTATAGATCCTGTCGATCCTTGTTATTATGGCTGGCTGGCTGGCTGGTGGTATAGATCCTGTTGGTCCTTGTTATTATGGCTGGCTGTCTGGCAGGTTGTGTAGATCCTGTTGATCCTTGTTATTATGGCTGGCTGGTGGTATAGATCCTGCTGATCCTTGTTTTTATGGCTGGCAGGTGGTATAGATCCTGTTAATCCTTGTTATTATGGCTGGCTGGCTGGCTGGTGGTATAGATCCTGTTGGTCCTTGTTATTATGGCTGGCTGGCTGGCAGGTGGTATAGATCCTGTTGATCCTTGTTATTATGGCTGGCTGGTGGTATTGATCCTGTTGATCCTTGTTTTTATGGCTGGCAGGTGGTATAGATCCTGTTGATCCTTGTTATTATGGCTAGCAGGTGGTATAGAGCCTGTCGATCCTTGTTATTATGGCTGGCTGGTGGTATAGATCCTGTTGATCCTTGTTTTTATGGCTGGCAGGTGGTATAGATCCTGTTGATCCTTGTTATTATGGCTAGCAGGTGGTATAGATCCTGTCGATCCTTGTTATTATGGCTGGCTGGTTGGCAGGTGGTATAGATCCTGTTGATCCTTGTTATTATGGCTGGCTGGCTGGCTGGTGGTATAGATCCTGTTGGTCCTTGTTATTATGGCTGGCTGGCTGGCAGGTGGTATAGATCCTATTGATCCTTGTTATTATGGCTGGCTGGTGGTATAGATCCTGTTGATCCTTGTTTTTATGGCTGGCAGGTGGTATAGATCCTGTTGATCCTTGTTATTATGGCTAGCAGGTGGTATAGATCCTGTCGATCCTTGTTATTATGGCTGGCTGGTTGGCAGGTGGTATAGATCCTGTTGATCCTTGTTATTATGGCTGGTTGGTGGAATAGATCCTGTTGATCCTTGTTATTATGGCTGGTTGGTGGTATAGATCCTGTTTATAATTGTTTTTATGGCTGGCAGGTGGTATAGATTCTGTTGATCCTTGTTATTATGGCTGGCAGGTGGTATAGATCCTGTCGATCCTTGTTATTATGGCTGGCTGGCTGGCTGGTGGTATAGATCCTGTTGGTCCTTGTTATTATGGCTGGCTGGCTGGCAGGTGGTATAGATTTTGTTGATCCTTGTTATTATGGCTGGCTGGTGGTATATATCCTGTTGATCCTTGTTTTTATGGCTGGCAGGTGGTATAGATCCTGTTGATCCTTGTTATTATGGCTGGCAGGTGGTATAGATCCTGTTGATCCTTGTTATTATGGCTGGTTGGTGGAATAGATCCTGTTGATCCTTGTTATTATGGCTGGTTGGTGGTATAGATCCTGTTGATAATTGTTATTATGGCTGGTTGGTGGTATAGATCCTGTTGATAATTGTTATTATGGCTGGTTGGTGGTATAGATCCTGTTGATAATTGTTATTATGGCTGCCAGGTGGTATAGATCCTGTTGATCCTTGTTATTATGGCTGGCTGGTGGTATAGATCCTGTTGATCCTTGTTATTATGGCTGGCAGGTGGTATAGATCCTGTTGATCCTTGTTATTATGGCTGGCAGGTGGTATAGATCCTGTCGATCCTTGTTATTATGGCTGGCTGGTTGGCAGGTGGTATAGATCCTGTTGATCCTTGTTGTTATGGCTGGTTGGTGGAATAGATCCTGTTGATCCTTGTTATTATGGCATGTTGGTGGTATAGATCCTGTTGATAATTGTTTTTATGGCTGGCAGGTGGTATAGATTCTGTTGATCCTTGTTATTATGGCTGGCAGGTGGTATAGATCCTGTCGATCCTTGTTATTATGGCTGGCTGGCTGGCTGGTGGTATAGATCCTGTTGGTCCTTGTTATTATGGCTGGCTGTCTGGCAGGTTGTATAGATCCTGTTGATCCTTGTTATTATGGCTGGCTGGTGGTATAGATCCTGCTGATCCTTGTTTTTATGGCTGGCAGGTGGTATAGATCCTGTTAATCCTTGTTATTATGGCTGGCTGGCTGGCTGGTGGTATAGATCCTGTTGGTCCTTGTTATTATGGCTGGCTGGCTGGCAGGTGGTATAGATCCTGTTGATCCTTGTTATTATGGCTGGCTGGTGGTATAGATCCTGTTGATCCTTGTTTTTATGGCTGGCAGGTGGTATAGATCCTGTTGATCCTTGTTATTATGGCTAGCAGGTGGTATAGAGCCTGTCGATCCTTGTTATTATGGCTGGCTGGCTGGCAGGTGGTATAGATCCTGTTGATCCTTGTTATTATGGCTGGCTGGTGGTATAGATCCTGTTGATCCTTGTTTTTATGGCTGGCAGGTGGTATAGATCCTGTTGATCCTTGTTATTATGGCTAGCAGGTGGTATAGATCCTGTCGATCCTTGTTATTATGGCTGGCTGGTTGGCAGGTGGTATAGATCCTGTTGATCCTTGTTATTATGGCTGGTTGGTGGAATAGATCCTGTTGATCCTTGTTATTATGGCTGGTTGGTGGTATAGATCCTGTTGATAATTGTTTTTATGGCTGGCAGGTGGTATAGATTCTGCTGATCCTTGTTTTTATGGCTGGCAGGTGGTATAGATCCTGTCGATCCTTGTTATTATGGCTGGCTGGCTGGCTGGTGGTATAGATCCTGTTGGTCCTTGTTATTATGGCTGGCTGGCTGGCAGGTGGTATAGATCCTGTTGATCCTTGTTATTATGGCTGGCTGGTGGTATAGATCCTGTTGATCCTTGTTTTTATGGCTGGCAGGTGGTATAGATCCTGTTGATCCTTGTTATTATGGCTGGCAGGTGGTATAGATCCTGTCGATCCTTGTTATTATGTCTGGCTGGTTGGCAGGTGGTATAGATCCTGTTGATCCTTGTTATTATGGCTGGTTGGTGGAATAGATCCTGTTGATCCTTGTTATTATGGCTGGCTGGTGGTATAGATCCTGTTGATAATTGTTATTATGGCTGGTTGGTGGTATAGATCCTGTTGATAATTGTTATTATGGCTGGTTGGTGGTATAGATCCTGTTGATAATTGTTATTATGGCTGCCAGGTGGTATAGATCCTGTTGATCCTTCTTATTATGGCTGGCTGGTGGTATAGATCCTGTTGATCCTTGTTATTATGGCTGGCAGGTGGTATAGATCCTGTTGATCCTTGTTATTATGGCTGGCTGCCAGGTGGTATAGATCCTGTTGATCCTTGTTAATATGGCTGGCTGCCAGGTGGTATAGATCCTGTTGATCCTTGTTGTTATGGCTGGCAGGTGATATAGATCCTGTTGATCCTTGTTATTATGGCTGGCAGGTGGTATAGATCCTGTTGATCCTTATTATTATGGCTGGCAGGTGGTATAGATCCTGATGATCTTTGTTATTATGGCTGCCAGGTGGTATAGATCCTGTTAATCCTTGTTATTATGGCTGGCTGGCTGGCTGGTGGTATAGATCCTGTTGGTCCTTGTTATTATGGCTGGCTGGCTGGCAGGTGGTATAGATCCTTTTGATCCTTGTTATTATGGCTGGCTGGTGGTATAGATCCTGTTGATCCTTGTTTTTATGGCTGGCAGGTGGTATAGATCCTGTTGATCCTTGTTATTAAGGCTAGCAGGTGGTGTAGATCCTGTCGATCCTTGTTATTATGGCTGGCTGGCTGGCAGGTGGTATAGATCCTGTTGATCCTTGTTATTATGGCTGGCTGGTGGTATAGATCCTGTTGATCCTTGTTTTTATGGCTGGCAGGTGGTATAGATCCTGTTGATCCTTGTTATTATGGCTGGTTGGTGGAATAGATCCTGTTGATCCTTGTTATTATGGCTGGTTGGTGGTATAGATCCTGTTGATAATTGTTTTTATGGCTGGCAGGTGGTATAGATTCTGTTGATCCTTGTTATTATGGCTTGCAGGTGGTATAGATCCTGTCGATCCTTGTTATTATGGCTGGCTGGCTGGCTGGTGGTATAGATCCTGTTGGTCCTTGTTATTATGGCTGGCTGGCTGCCAGGTGGTATAGATCCTGTTGATCCTTGTTATTATGGCTGGCTGGTGGTATAGATCCTGTTGATCCTTGTTTTTATGGCTGGCAGGTGGTATAGATCCTGTTGATCCTTGTTATTATGGCTGGCAGGTGGTATAGATCCTGTCGATCCTTGTTATTATGGCTGGCTGGTTGGCAGGTGGTATAGATCCTGTTGATCCTTGTTATTATGGCTGGTTGGTGGAATAGATCCTGTTGATCCTTGTTATTATGGCTAGTTGGTGGTATAGATCCTGTTGATAATTGTTATTATGGCTGGTTGGTGGTATAGATCCTGTTGATAATTGTTATTATGGCTGGTTGGTTGTATAGATCCTGTTGATAATTGTTATTATGGCTGCCAGGTGGTATAGATCCTGTTGATCCTTCTTATTATGGCTGGCTGGTGGTATAGATCCTGTTGATCCTTGTTATTATGGCTGGCAGGTGGTATAGATCCTGTTGATCCTTGTTAATATGGCTGGCTGCCAGGTGGTATAGATCCTGTTGATCCTTGTTGTTATGGCTGGCAGGTGATATAGATCCTGTTGATCCTTGTTATTATGGCTGGCAGGTGGTATAGATCCTGTTGATCCTTGTTATTATAGCTGGCAGGTGGTATAGATCCTGATGATCCTTGTTATTATGGCTGCCAGGTGGTATAGATCCTGTTGATCCTTGTTATTATGGCTGCCAGGTGGTATAGATCCTGTTGATACTTGTTATTATGGCCGGTTGGTGGTATAGATCCTGTTGATCCTTGTTATTATGGCTGGCAGGTGGTATAGATCCTGTTGATCCTTGTTATTATGGCTGGCAGGTGGTATAGATCCTGTTGATCCTTGTTATTATGGCTGGCTGCCAGGTGGTATAGATCCTGTTGATCCTTGTTATTATGGCTGGCAGGTGATATAGATCCTGTTGATCCGTGTTATTATGGCTGGTTGGTGGTATAGATCCTGTTGATCCTTGTTATTATGGCTGGCAGGTGGTATAGATCCTGTTGATCCTTGTTATTATGGCTGCCAGGTGGTATAGATCCTGTTTATCCTTGCTATTATGGCTTCCAGGGGGTATAGATCCTGTTGATTCTTGTTATTACGGCTGCCAGGTGGTATAGATCCTGTTGGTCCTTGTTATTATGGCTGGCTGGCTGGCAGGTGGTATAAATCCTGTTGATCCTTGTTATTATGGCTGGCTGGTGGTGTAGATCCTGTTGATCCTTGTTATTATTGCTGGCAGGTGGTATAGATCCTGTTGATCCTTGTTATTATGGCTGGCTGCCAGGTGGTATAGATCCTGTTGATCCTTGTTATTATGGCTGCCAGGTGGTGTAGATCCTGTTTATCCGTGTTATTATGGATGCCAGGGGTATAGATCCTGTTGATCCTTGTTATTATTGCTGGCTGCCAGGTGGTATAGATCCTGTTGATCCTTGTTATTATAGCTGGCAGGTGATATAGATCCTGTTGATCCTTGTTATTATGGCTGGCTGGTGGTATAGATTCTGTTGATCCTTGTTATTATGGCTGGTTGGGGGTATAGATCCTGTTGATCCTTGTTATTATGGCTGCCAGGTGGTATAGATCCTGTTGGTCCTTGTTATTATGGCTGGCTGGCTGGCAGGTGGTATAGATCCTGTTGATCCTTGTTATTATGGCTGGCTGGTGGTATAGATCCTGTTGATCCTTGTTATTATGGCTGGCAGGTGGTATAGATCCTGTTGATCCTTGTTATTATGGCTGGCTGCCAGGTGGTATAGATCCTGTTGATCCTTGTTATTATGGCTGGCTGCCAGGTGGTATAGATCCTGTTGATCCTTGTTATTAAGGCTGGCAGGTGATATAGATCCTGATGATCCTTGTTATTATGGCTGGTTGGTGGTATAGATCCTGTTGATCCTTGTTATTATGGCTGGCAGGTGGTATAGATCCTGTTGATCCTTGTTATTATGGCTGCCAGGTGGTATACATCCTGTTGATCCTTGTTATTATGGCTGCCAGGTGGTATAGATCCTGTTGATCCTTGTTTTTATGGCTGGCTGCCAGGTGGTATAGATCCTGTTGATCCTTGTTATTATGGCTGCAAGGTGGTATAGATCCTGTTGATCCTTGTTATTATGGCTGGCTGCCAGGTGGTATAGATCCTGTTGATCCTTGTTATTATGGCTGGCTGCCAGGTGGTATAGATCCTGTTGGTCCTTGTTATTATGGCTGGCTGGCTGGCAGGTGGTATAGATCCTGTTGATCCTTGTTATTATGGCTGGCAGGTGGTATAGATCCTGTTGATCCTTGTTATTATGGCTGGCAGGTGGTATAGATCCTGTTGATCCTTGTTATTATGGCTGGCTGCCAGGTGGTTTAGATCCTGTTGATCCTTGTTATTATGGCTGGCTGCCAGGTGGTATAGATCCTGTTGATCCTTGTTATTATGGCTGGCTGGCTGGCAGGTGGTATAGATCCTGTTGATCCTTGTTATTATGGCTGGCTGGTGGTATAGATCCTGTTGATCCTTGTTATTATGGCTGGCAGGTGGTATAGATCCTGTTGATCCTTGTTATTATGGCTGGCTGCCAGGTGGTATAGATCCTGTTGATCCTTGTTATTATGGCTGGCTGCCAGGTGGTATAGATCCTGTTGATCCTTGTTATTAAGGCTGGCAGGTGATATAGATCCTGATGATCCTTGTTATTATGGCTGGTTGGTGGTATAGATCCTGTTGATCCTTGTTATTATGGCTGGCAGGTGGTATAGATCCTGTTGATCCTTGTTATTATGGCTGCCAGGTGGTATAGATCCTGTTGATCCTTGTTATTATGGCTGCCAGGTGGTATAGATCCTGTTGATCCTTGTTTTTATGGCTGGCTGCCAGGTGGTATAGATCCTGTTGATCCTTGTTATTATGGCTGCAAGGTGGTATAGATCCTGTTGATCCTTGTTATTATGGCTGGCTGCCAGGTGGTATAGATCCTGTTGATCCTTGTTATTATGGCTGGCTGCCAGGTGGTATAGATCCTGTTGGTCCTTGTTATTATGGCTGGCTGGCTGGCAGGTGGTATAGATCCTGTTGATCCTTGTTATTATGGCTGGCAGGTGGTATAGATCCTGTTGATCCTTGTTATTATGGCTGGCAGGTGGTATAGATCCTGTTGATCCTTGTTATTATGGCTGGCTGCCAGGTGGTTTAGATCCTGTTGATCCTTGTTATTATGGCTGGCTGCCAGGTGGTATAGATCCTGTTGATCCTTGTTATTATGGCTGCCAGGTGGTATAGATCCTGTTGATCCTTGTTATTATGGCTGCCAGTTGGTATAGATCCTGTTGATCCTTGTTATTATGGCTGGCAGGTGGTATAGATCCTGTTGATCCTTGTTATTATGGCTGGCTGGTGGTATAGATCCTGTTGATCCTTGTTATTATGGCTGGCAGGTGGTATAGATCATGTTGATCCTTGTTATTATGGCTGCCAGGTGGTATAGATCCTGTTGATCCTTGTTATTATGGCTGGCTGCCAGGTGGTACAGATCCTGTTGATCCTTGTTATTATGGCTGGCTGGTGGTATAGATCCTGTTGATCCTTGTTATTATGGCTGGTTGGTGGTATAGATCCTGTTGATCCTTGTTATTATGGCTGGCAGGTGGTATAGATCCTGTTGATCCTTGTTATTATGGCTGCCAGTTGGTATAGATCCTGTTCATCCTTGCTATTATGGCTGCCATGGGGTATAGATCCTGTTGATCCTTGTTATTATTGCTGGCTGCCAGGTGGTATAGATCCTGTTGATACTTGTTATTATGCCTGGCAGGTGATATAGATCCTGTTGATCCTTGTTATTGAGGCTTTTTGGTGGTATAGATCCTGTTGATCCTTGTTATTATGGCTGGCTGGCTTGCAGGTTATATAGATCCTGTTGATCCTTGTTATTATGGCTGGCAGGTGGTATAGATCCTGTTGATCCTTGTTATTATGGCTGGTTGGTGGAATAGATCCTGTTGATCCTTGTTATTATGGCTGGTTGGTGGTATAGATCCTGTTGATCCTTGTTATTATGGCTGGCAGGTGGTATAGATCCTGTTGATCCTTGTTATTATGGCTGGCTGGTAGGTGGAATAGATCCTGTTGATCCTTGTTATTATGGCTGGCAGGTGGTATAGATCCTGTTGATCCTTGTTATTATGGCTGGCAGGTGGTATAGATCCTGTTGATCCTTGTTATTATGGCTGGCTGGTAGGTGGAATAGATCCTGTTGATCCTTGTTATTATGGCTGCCAGGTGGTATAGATCCTGTTGAACCTTGTTATTATGGATGGTTGGTGGTATAGATCCTGTTGATCGTTGTTATTATGGCTGGCTGGCTTGCAGGTGATATAGATCCTGTTGATCCTTGTTATTATGGCTGACAGGTGATATAGATCCTGTTGATCCTTGTTATTATGGCTGGCTGCTAGGTGGTATTGATCCTGTTGATCCTTGTTATTATGGCTGGCAGGTGGTATAGATCCTGTTGATCCTTGTTATTATGGCTGACAGGTGATATAGATCCTGTTGATCCTTGTAATTATGGCTGGCTGCTAGGTGGTATTGATCCTGTTGATCCTTGTTATTATGGCTGGCTGCCAGGTGGTATAGATCCTGTTGATCCTTGTTATTATGGCTGGCTGCCAGGTGGTATAGATCCTGTTGATTCTTGTTATTTTGGCTGGCAGGTGGTATAGATCCTGTTGATCCTTGTTATTATGGCTGGCAGGTGGTATAGATCCTGTTTATCCTTGTTATTATGGCTGGTTGGTGGAATAGATCCTGTTGATCCTCGTTATTGTGGCTGGCTGGTGGTATAGATCCTGTTGATCCTTGTTATTATGGCTGCCAGGTGGTATAGATCCTGTTGATCCTTGTTATTATGGCTGGCAGGTGGTATAGATTCTGTCGATCCTTGTAATTATGGCTGGTGGTATAGATCCTGTTGATCCTTGTTATTATGGCTGCCAGGTGGTATAGATCCTGTTGATCCTTGTTATTATGGCTGGCTGGTGGTATAGATCCTGTTGATCCTTGTAATTATGGCTGGCAGGTGGTATAGATCCTGATGATCCATGTTATTATGGCTGGCAGGTGGTATAGATCCTGTTGATCCTTGTTATTATGGTTGGCAGGTGGTATAGATCCTGTTGATCCTTGTTATTATGGTGGGCTGGTAAGTGGTATAGATCCTGTTGATCCTTGTTATTATGGCTGCCAGGTGGTATAGATCCTGTTGAACCTTGTTATTATGGCTGGTTGGTGGTATAGATCCTGTTGATCGTTGTTATTATGGCTGGCTGGCTTGCAGGTGATATAGATCCTGTTGATCCTTGTTATTATGGCTGGCAGGTGGTATAGATCCTGTTGATCCTTGTTATTATGGCTGGCTGGTGGAATAGATCCTGTTGATCCTTGTTATTATGGCTGGTTGGCGGTATAGATCCTGTTGATCCTTGTTATTATGGCTGGCAGGTGGTATAGATCCTGTTGATCCTTGTTATTATGGCTGGCAGGTGGTATAGATCCTGTTGATCCTTGTTATTATGTCTGGCTGCCAGGTGGTATAGATCCTATTGATCCTTGTTATTATGGCTGGCTGCCAGGTGGTATAGATCCTGTTGATCCTTGTTATTATGGCTGGCTGCCAGGTGGTATAGATCCTGTTGATCCTTGTTATTTTGGCTGGCAGGTGGTATAGATCCTCTTGATCCTTGTTATTATGGCTGGCAGGTGGTATAGATCCTGTTTATCCTTGTTATTATGGCTGGTTCGTGGTATAGATCCTGTTGATCCTTGTTATTGTGGCTGACAGGTGGTATAGATCCTGTTGATCCTTGTTATTATGGCTGGCTGATGGTATAGATGCTGTTGATCCTTGTTATTATGGCTGGATGGCAGGTGGAATAGATCCTATTGATCCTTGTTATTGTGGCTGGCTGGCTGTCAGGTAGTATAGATCCTGTTGATCCTTGTTATTATGGCTGGCAGGTGGTATAGATCCTGTTGATGCTTGTTATTATGGCTGGCGGGTGGTATAGATCCTGTTGATCCTTGTTATTATGGCTGGCTGGTAGGTGGAATAGATCCTGTTGATCCTTGTTATTATGGCTGCCAGGTGGTATAGATCCTGTTGAACCTTGTTATTATGGATGGTTGGTGGTATAGATCCTGTTGATCGTTGTTATTATGGCTGGCTGGCTTGCAGGTGATATAGATCCTGTTGATCCTTGTTATTATGGCTGACAGGTGATATAGATCCTGTTGATCCTTGTTATTATGGCTGGCTGCTAGGTGGTATTGATCCTGTTGATCCTTGTTATTATGGCTGGCAGGTGGTATAGATCCTGTTGATCCTTGTTATTATGGCTGACAGGTGATATAGATCCTGTTGATCCTTGTTATTATGGCTGGCTGCTAGGTGGTATTGATCCTGTTGATCCTTGTTATTATGGCTGGCTGCCAGGTGGTATAGATCCTGTTGATCCTTGTTATTATGGCTGGCTGCCAGGTGGTATAGATCCTGTTGATTCTTGTTATTTTGGCTGGCAGGTGGTATAGATCCTGTTGATCCTTGTTATTATGGCTGGCAGGTGGTATAGATCCTGTTTATCCTTGTTATTATGGCTGGTTGGTGGAATAGATCCTGTTGATCCTCGTTATTGTGGCTGGCTGGTGGTATAGATCCTGTTGATCCTTGTTATTATGGCTGCCAGGTGGTATAGATCCTGGTGATCCTTGTTATTATGGCTGGCAGGTGGTATAGATTCTGTCGATCCTTGTAATTATGGCTGGTGGTATAGATCCTGTTGATCCTTGTTATTATGGCTGCCAGGTGGTATAGATCCTGTTGATCCTTGTTATTATGGCTGGCTGGTGGTATAGATCCTGTTGATCCTTGTAATTATGGCTGGCAGGTGGTATAGATCCTGATGATCCATGTTATTATGGCTGGCAGGTGGTATAGATCCTGTTGATCCTTGTTATTATGGTTGGCAGGTGGTATAGATCCTGTTGATCCTTGTTATTATGGTGGGCTGGTAAGTGGTATAGATCCTGTTGATCCTTGTTATTATGGCTGCCAGGTGGTATAGATCCTGTTGAACCTTGTTATTATGGCTGGTTGGTGGTATAGATCCTGTTGATCGTTGTTATTATGGCTGGCTGGCTTGCAGGTGATATAGATCCTGTTGATCCTTGTTATTATGGCTGGCAGGTGGTATAGATCCTGTTGATCCTTGTTATTATGGCTGGCTGGTGGAATAGATCCTGTTGATCCTTGTTATTATGGCTGGTTGGCGGTATAGATCCTGTTGATCCTTGTTATTATGGCTGGCAGGTGGTATAGATCCTGTTGATCCTTGTTATTATGGCTGGCAGGTGGTATAGATCCTGTTGATCCTTGTTATTATGTCTGGCTGCCAGGTGGTATAGATCCTATTGATCCTTGTTATTATGGCTGGCTGCCAGGTGGTATAGATCCTGTTGATCCTTGTTATTATGGCTGGCTGCCAGGTGGTATAGATCCTGTTGATCCTTGTTATTTTGGCTGGCAGGTGGTATAGATCCTCTTGATCCTTGTTATTATGGCTGGCAGGTGGTATAGATCCTGTTTATCCTTGTTATTATGGCTGGTTCGTGGTATAGATCCTGTTGATCCTTGTTATTGTGGCTGACAGGTGGTATAGATCCTGTTGATCCTTGTTATTATGGCTGGCTGATGGTATAGATGCTGTTGATGCTTGTTATTATGGCTGGCGGGTGGTATAGATCCTGTTGATCCTTGTTATTATGGCTGCCAGATGGTATAGATCCTGTTGATCCTTGTTATTATGGCTGGCAGGTGGTATAGATTCTGTTGATCCTTGTAATTATGGCTGGTGGTATAGATCCTGTTGATCCTTGTTATTGTGGCTGGCTGGCTGTCAGGTAGTATAGATCCTGTTGATCCTTGTTATTATGGCTGGCAGGTGGTATAGATCCTGTTGATGCTTGTTATTATGGCTGGCGGGTGGTATAGATCCTGTTGATCCTTGTTATTATGGCTGCCAGATGGTATAGATCCTGTTGATCCTTGTTATTATGGCTGGCAGGTGGTATAGATTCTGTTGATCCTTGTAATTATGGCTGGTGGTATAGATCCTGTTGATCCTTGTTATTATGGCTGCCAGGTGGTATAGATCCTGTTGATCCTTGTTATTATGGCTGGCTGGTGGTATAGATCCTGTTGATCCTTGTTATTATGGCTGGCAGGTGGTATAGATCCTGTTGATCCTTGTTATTATGGCTGGCAGGTGGTATAGATCCTGTTGATCCTTGTTATTATGGCTGGTTGGTGGTATAGATCCTGTTGATCCTTGTTATTGTGGCTGACAGGTGGTATGGATCCTGTTGATCCTTGTTATTATGGCTGGCTGGCAGGTGGAATAGATCCTATTGATCCTTGTTATTGTGGCTGGCTGGCTGTCAGGTAGTATAGATCCTGTTGATCCTTGTTATTATGGCTGGCAGGTGGTATAGATCCTGTTGATGCTTGTTATTATGGCTGGCGGGTGGTATAGATCCTATTGATCCTTGTTATTATGGCTGGCTGCCAGGTGGTATAGATCCTGTTGATCCTTGTTATTATGGCTGGCTGCCAGGTGGTATAGATCCTGTTGATCCTTGTTATTTTGGCTGGCAGGTGGTATAGATCCTGTTGATCCTTGTTATTATGGCTGGCAGGTGGTATAGATCCTGTTTATCCTTGTTATTATGGCTGGTTCGTGGTATAGATCCTGTTGATCCTTGTTATTGTGGCTGACAGGTGGTATAGATCCTGTTGATCCTTGTTATTATGGCTGGCTGATGGTATAGATGCTGTTGATCCTTGTTATTATGGCTGGCTGGCAGGTGGAATAGATCCTATTGATCCTTGTTATTGTGGCTGGCTGGCTGTCAGGTAGTATAGATCCTGTTGATCCTTGTTATTATGGCTGGCAGGTGGTATAGATCCTGTTGATGCTTGTTATTATGGCTGGCGGGTGGTATAGATCCTGTTGATCCTTGTTATTATGGCTGCCAGATGGTATAGATCCTGTTGATCCTTGTTATTATGGCTGGCAGGTGGTATAGATTCTGTTGATCCTTGTAATTATGGCTGGTGGTATAGATCCTGTTGATCCTTGTTATTGTGGCTGCCAGGTGGTATAGATCCTGTTGATCCTTGTTATTATGGCTGGCTGGTGGTATAGATCCTGTTGATCCTTGTTATTATGGTTGGCAGGTGGTATAGATCCTGTTGATCCTTGTTATTATGGCTGGCAGGTGGTATAGATCCTGTTTATCCTTGTTATTATGGCTGGTTGGTGGTATAGATCCTGTTGATCCTTGTTATTGTGGCTGACAGGTGGTATGGATCCTGTTGATCCTTGTTATTATGGCTGGCTGATGGTATAGATCCTGTTGATCCTTGTTATTATGACTGGCTGGCAGGTGGAATAGATCCTGTTGATCCTTGTTATTGTGGCTGGCTGGCTGGCAGGTAGTATAGATCCTGTTGATCCTTGTTATTATGGCTGGCAGGTGGTATAGATCCTGTTGTACCTTGTTATTATGGTTGCAGGGGGTATAGATCCTGTTGATCCTTGTTATTACTGCTGGCAGGTGGTATAGATTCTGTTGGTCCTTGTAATTATGGCTGGTGGTATAGATCCTGTTGATCCTTGTTATTATGGCTGCCAGGTGGTATAGATCCTGTTGATCCTTGTTATTATGGCTGGCTGCCAGGTGGTATAGGTCCTGTTGATCCTTGTTATTATGGCTGGCAGGTGGTATAGATCCTGTTGATCCTTGTTATTATGGCTGGCAGGTGGTATAGATCCTGTTGACCTTGTTATTATGGCTGGCTGATGGTATAGATCCTGTTGGTCCTTGTTATTATGGCTGTCAG
This sequence comes from Oncorhynchus clarkii lewisi, assembly GCF_045791955.1. Taxonomy (NCBI): domain Eukaryota; kingdom Metazoa; phylum Chordata; class Actinopteri; order Salmoniformes; family Salmonidae; genus Oncorhynchus; species Oncorhynchus clarkii. The sequence goes on from NC_092169.1 coordinate 59,883,188, forward strand.
GTGGCTATTATGGCTGTTATTATGGCTGTCAGGTGGAATAGATCCTATTGATCCTTGTTATTGTGGCTGGCTGGCTGGCAGGTAGTATAGATCCTGTTGATCCTTGTTATTATTAGTGGCAGGTGGTATAGATCCTGTTGATGCTTTTTATTATGGCTGGCAGGGGTTATAGATCCTGTTGATCCTTGTTATTTTCGCTGCCAGGTGGTATAGATCCTGTTGGTCCTTGTTATTATGGCTGGCTGGCAGGTGGAATAGATCCTGTTGATCCTTGTTATTGTGGCTGGCTGGCTGGCAGGTAGTATATATCCTGTTGATCCTTGTTATTATGGCTGGCAGGTGGTATAGATCCTGTTTATCCTTGTTATTATGGCTGGTTGGTGGTATAGATCCTGTTGATCCTTGTTATTGTGGCTGACAGGTGGTATAGATCCTGTTTATCCTTGTTATTATGGCTGGTTGGTGGTATAGATCCTGTTGATCCTTGTTATTGTGGCTGACAGGTGGTATAGATCCTGTTGATCCTTGTTATTATGGCTGGCTGATGGTATAGATCCTGTTGATCCTTGTTATTATGGCTGGCTGGCAGGTGGAATAGATCCTATTGATCCTTGTTATTGTGGCTGGCAGGTAGTATAGATCCTGTTGAGCCTTGTTATTATGGCTGGCAGGTGGTATAGATCCTGTTGATCCTTGTTATTATGGCTGGCAGGGGGTATAGATCCTGTTGATCCTTGTTATTATGGCTGCCAGGTGGTATAGATCCTGTTGATCCTTTTTATTATGGCTGGCAGGTGGTATAGATTCTGTTGATCCTTGTAATTACGGCTGGTGGTATAGATCCTGTTGATCCTTGTTATTATGGCTGCCAGGTGGTATAGATCCTGTTGATCCTTGTTATTATGGCTGGCTGGTGGTATAGATCCTGTTGATCCTTGTTATTATGGCTGGCAGGTGGTATAGATCCTGTTGACCCTTGTTATTATGGCTGGCAGGTGGTATAGATCCTGTTGATCCTTGTTATTTTGGCTGGCAGGTGGTATAGATCCTGTTGATCCTTGTTATTATGGCTGGCTGGTAGGTGGTATAGATCCTGTTGATCCTTGTTATTATGGCTGCCAGGTGGTATAGATCCTGTTGAACCTTGTTATTATGGCTGGTTGGTGGTATAGATCCTGTTGATCGTTGTTATTATGGCTGGCTGGTTTGCAGGTGATATAGATCCTGTTGATCCTTGTTATTATGGCTGGCAGGTGGTATAGATCCTGTTGATCCATGTTATTATGGCTGACAGGTGATATAGATCCTGTTTATCCTTGTTATTATGGCTGGCTGCCAGATGGTATTGATCCTGTTGATCCTTGTTATTATGGCTGGCTGCCAGGTGGTATAGATCCTGTTGATCCTTGTTATTATGGCTGGCTGCCAGGTGGTATAGATCCTGTTGATCCTTGTTATTTTGGCTGGCAGGTGGTATAGATCCTGTTGATCCTTGTTAAAATGGCTGGCAGGTGGTATAGATCCTGTTTATCCTTGCTATTATGGCTGGTTGGTGGAATAGATCCTGTTGACCCTCGTTATTGTGGCTGGCTTGTGGTATAGATCCTGTTGATCCTTGTTATTATGGCTGGCAGGTGGTATAGATCCTGTTGATCCTTGTTATTATGGCTGGCAGGTGGTATAGATTCTGTTGATCCTTGTTATTGTGCCTGGCTGGTGGTATAGATCCTGTTGATCCTTGTTATTATGGCTGCCATTTGGTATAGATCCTGTTGATCCTTGTTATTATGGCTGGCAGGTGGTATAGATTCTGTCGATCCTTGTAATTATGGCTGGTGGTATAGATCCTGTTGATCCTTGTTATTATGGCTGCCAGGTGGTATAGATCCTGTTGATCATTGTTATTATGGCTGGCTGTTGGTATAGATCCTGTTGATCCTTGTTATTATGGCTGGCAGGTGGTATAGATCTTGATGATCCATGTTATTATGGCTGGCAGGTGGTATAGATACTGTTGATCCTTGTTATTATGGCTGGCAGGTGGTATAGATCCTGTTGATCCTTGTTATTATGGTGGGCTGGTAAGTGGTATAGATCCTGTTGATCCTTGTTATTATGGCTGCCAGGTGGTATAGATCCTGTTGAACCTTGTTATTATTGGCTGGTTGGTGGTATAGATCCTGTTGATCGTTGTTATTATGGCTGGCTGGCTTGCAGGTGATATAGATCCTGTTGATCCTTGTTATTATGGCTGGCAGGTGGTATAGATCCTGTTGATCCTTGTTATTATGGCTGGCTGGTGGAATAGATCCTGTTGATCCTTGTTATTATGGCTGGTTGGCGGTATAGATCCTGTTGATCCTTGTTATTATGGCTGGCAGGTGGTATAGATCCTGTTGATCCTTGTTATTATTGCTGGCAGGTGGTATAGATCCTGTTGATCCTTGTTATTATGGCTGGCTGGTAGGTGGTATAGATCCTGTTGATCCTTGTTATTATGGCTGCCAGGTGGTATAGATCCTGTTGAACCTTGTTATTATGGCTGGTTGGTGGTATAGATCCTGTTGATCGTTGTTATTATGGCTGGCTGGTTTGCAGGTGATATAGATCCTGTTGATCCTTGTTATTATGGCTGGCAGGTGGTATAGATCCTGTTGATCCTTGTTATGATGGCTGACAGGTGGTATAGATCCTGTTGATCCTTGTTATTATGGCTGAATGCCAGGTGGTATAGATCCTATTGATCCTTGTTATTATGGCTGGCTGCCAGGTGGTATATATCCTGTTTATCCTTGTTATTATGGCTGGTTGGTGGTATAGATCCTGTTGATCCTCGTTATTGTGGCTGGCTTGTGGTATAGATCCTGTTGATCCTTGTTATTATGGCTGGCAGGTGGTATAGATCCTGTTGATCCTTGTTATTATGGCTGGCAGGTGGTATAGATTCTGTTGATCCTTGTTATTGTGGCTGGCTGGTGGTATAGATCCTGTTGATCCTTGTTATTATGGCTGCCAGGTGGTATAGATCCTGTTGATCCTTGTTATTATGGCTGGCAGGTGGAATAGATTCTGTCGATCCTTGTAATTATTGCTGGTGGTATAGATCCTGTTGATCCTTTTTATTATGGCTGCCAGGTGGTATAGATCCTTTTGATCCTTGTTATTATGGCTGGCTGGTGGTATAGATCCTGTTGATCCTTGTTATTATGGCTGGCAGGTGGTATAGATCCTGATGATCCATGTTATTATGGCTGGCAGGTGGTATAGATCCTGTTGATCCTTGTTATTATGGCTGGCAGGTGGTATAGATCCTGTTGATCCTTGTTATTATGGTGGGCTGGTAAGTGGTATAGATCCTGTTGATCCTTGTTATTATGGCTGCCAGGTGGTATAGATCCTGTTGAACCTTGTTATTATGGCTGGTTGGTGGTATAGATCCTGTTGATTGTTGTTATTATGGCTGGCTGGCTTGCAGGTGATATAGATCCTGTTGATCCTTGTTATTATGGCTGGCAGGTGGTATAGATCCTGTTGATCCTTGTTATTATGGCTGGCTGGTGGAATAGATCCTGTTGATCCTTGTTATTATGGCTGGTTGGCGGTATAGATCCTGTTGATCCTTGTTATTATGGCTGGCAGGTGGTATAGATCCTGTTGATCCTTGTTATTATTGCTGGCAGGTGGTATAGATCCTGTTGATCCTTGTTATTATGGCTGGCTGGTAGGTGGTATAGATCCTGTTGATCCTTGTTATTATGGCTGCCAGGTGGTATAGATCCTGTTGAACCTTGTTATTATGGCAGGTTGGTGGTATAGATCCTGTTGATCGTTGTTATTATGGCTGGCTGGTTTGCAGGTGATATAGATCCTGTTGATCCTTGTTATTATGGCTGGCAGGTGGTATAGATCCTGTTCATCCTTGTTATTATGGCTGACAGGTGGTATAGATCCTGTTGATCCTTGTTATTATGGCTGGCTGCCAGGTGGTATAGATCCTATTGATCCTTGTTATTATGGCTGGCTGCCAGGTGGTATAGATCCTGTTGATCCTTGTTATTATGGCTGGCTGCCAGGTGGTATAGATCCTGTTGATCCTTGTTATTTTGGCTGGCAGGTGGTATAGATCCTGTTGATCCTTGTTATTATGGCTGGTTGGTGGTATAGATCCTGTTGATCCTTGTTATTGTGGCTGACAGGTGGTATAGATCCTGTTGATCCTTGTTATTTTCGCTGCCAGGTGGTATAGATCCTGTTGGTCCTTGTTATTATGGCTGGCTGGCAGGTGGAATAGATCCTGTTGATCCTTGTTATTGTGGCTGGCTGGCTGGCAGGTAGTATATATCCTGTTGATCCTTGTTATTATGGCTGGCAGGTGGTATAGATCCTGTTTATCCTTGTTATTATGGCTGGTTGGTGGTATAGATCCTGTTGATCCTTGTTATTGTGGCTGACAGGTGGTATAGATCCTGTTTATCCTTGTTATTATGGCTGGTTGGTGGTATAGATCCTGTTGATCCTTGTTATTGTGGCTGACAGGTGGTATAGATCCTGTTGATCCTTGTTATTATGGCTGGCTGATGGTATAGATCCTGTTGATCCTTGTTATTATGGCTGGCTGGCAGGTGGAATAGATCCTATTGATCCTTGTTATTGTGGCTGGCAGGTAGTATAGATCCTGTTGAGCCTTGTTATTATGGCTGGCAGGTGGTATAGATCCTGTTGATCCTTGTTATTATGGCTGGCAGGGGGTATAGATCCTGTTGATCCTTGTTATTATGGCTGCCAGGTGGTATAGATCCTGTTGATCCTTTTTATTATGGCTGGCAGGTGGTATAGATTCTGTTGATCCTTGTAATTACGGCTGGTGGTATAGATCCTGTTGATCCTTGTTATTATGGCTGCCAGGTGGTATAGATCCTGTTGATCCTTGTTATTATGGCTGGCTGGTGGTATAGATCCTGTTGATCCTTGTTATTATGGCTGGCAGGTGGTATAGATCCTGTTGATCCTTGTTATTATGGCTGGCAGGTGGTATAGATCCTGTTGATCCTTGTTATTATGGCTGGCAGGTGGTATAGATCCTGTTGATCCTTGTTATTATGGCTGGCTGGTGGAATAGATCCTGTTGATCCTTGTTATTATGGCTGGTTGGCGGTATAGATCCTGTTGATCCTTGTTATTATGGCTGGCAGGTTGTATAGATCCTGTTGATCCTTGTTATTATGGCTGGCAGGTGGTATAGATCCTGTTGATCCTTGTTATTATGGCTGGCTGGTTGTATAGATCCTGTTGATCCTTGTTATTATGGCTGGCAGGTGGTATAGATCCTGTTGATCCTTGTTATTATGGCTGGCTGATCCTCTTGATCCTTGTTATTATGGCTGCCAGGTGGTATAGATCCTGTTGAACCTTGTTATTATGGCTGGTTGGTGGTATAGATCCTGTTGATCGTTGTTATTATGGCTGGCTGGCTTGCAGGTGATATAGATCCTGTTGATCCTTGTTATTATGGCTGGCAGGTGGTATAGATCCTGTTGATCCTTGTTATTATGGCTGACAGGTGGTATAGATCCTGTTGATCCTTGTTATTATGGCTGGCTGCCTGGTGGTATAGATCCTATTGATCCTTGTTATTATGGCTGGCTGCCAGGTGGTATAGATCCTGTTGATCCTTGTTATTATGGCTGGCTGCCAGGTGGTATAGATCCTGTTGATCCTTGTTATTTTGGCTGGCAGGCGGTATAGATCCTGTTGATCCTTGTTATTATGAATGGCAGGTGGTATAGATCCTGTTTATCCTTGTTATTATGGCTGGTTGGTGGTATAGATCCTGTTGATCCTTGTTATTGTGGCTGACAGGTGGTATAGATCCTGTTGATCCTTGTTATTATGGCTGGCTGATGGTATAGATCCTGTTGATCCTTGTTTTTATGGCTGGCAGGTGGTATAGATCCTGTTTATCCTTGTTATTATGGCTGGCTGGCTGCCAGGTGGTATAGATCCTGTTGATCCTTGTTATTATGGCTGGCAGGTGGTATAGATCCTGTTGATCCTTGTTATTATGGCTGCCAGGTGGTATAGATCCTGTTGATCCTTGTTATTATGGCTGGCAGGTGGTATATATCCTGTTGATCCTTGTTATTATGGCTGGCTACCAGGTGGTATAGATCCTGTTGATCCTTGTTATTATGGCTGCCAGGTGGTATAGATCCTGTTGATCCTTGTTATTATGGCTGCCAGGTGGTATAGATCCTGTTGATCCTTGTTATTATGGCTGGCTGGTGGTATAGATCCTGTTGATCCTTGTTATTATGGCTGGCTGCCAGGTGGTATAGATCCTGTTGATCCTTGTTATTATGGCTGGCAGGTGGTATAGATCCTGTTGATCCTTGTTATTATGGCTGGCAGGTGATATAGATCCTGTTGATACTTGTTATTATGGCAGGCTTGCAGGTGGTATAGATCCTGTTGATACATGTTATAATGGCTGGTAGGTGGTATAGATTCTGTTGATCTTTGTTATTATGGCTGGTTTGGTGGTATAGATCCTGTTGATCCTTGTTATTATGGCTGACAGGTGGTATAGATCCTGTTGATACTTGTTATTATGGCTGGCTGGTGGTATAGATCCTGTTGATCCTTGTTATTATGGCTGGCTGGCTGGCAGGTGATATAGATCCTGTTGATCCTTGTTATTATGGCTGGCAGGTGGTATAGATCCTGTTGATCCTTGTTATTTTGGCTGGCAGGTGGTATATATCCTGTTGATCCTTGTTATTATGGCTGGCTACCAGGTGGTATAGATCCTGTTGATCCTTGTTATTATGGCTGCCAGGTGGTATAGATCCTGTTGATCCTTGTTATTATGGCTACCAGGTGGTATAGATCCTGTTGATCCTTGTTATTATGGCTGGCTGGCTGCCAGGTGGTATAGATCCTGTTGATCCTTGTTATTATGGCTGGCAGGTGGTATAGATCCTGTTGATCCTTGTTATTATGGCTGCCAGGTGGTATAGATCCTGTTGATCCTTGTTATTATGGCTGGCAGGTGGTATATATCCTGTTGATCCTTGTTATTATGGCTGGCTACCAGGTGGTATAGATCCTGTTGATCCTTGTTATTATGGCTGCCAGGTGGTATAGATCCTGTTGATCCTTGTTATTATGGCTGCCAGGTGGTATAGATCCTGTTGATCCTTGTTATTATGGCTGGCTGGCTGCCAGGTGGTATAGATACTGTTGATCCTTGTTATTATGGCTGGCAGGTGGTATAGATCCTGTTGATCCTTGTTATTATGGCTGCCAGGTAGTATAGATCCTGTTGATCCTTGTTATTATGGCTGGTATGTGGTATAGATCCTGTTGATCGTTGTTATTATGGCTGGCTGGCTTGCAGGTGATATAGATCCTGTTGATCCTTGTAATTATGGCTGGCAGGTGGTATAGATCCTGTTGATCCTTGTTATTATGGCTGGCTGGTAGAATAGATCCTGTTGATCCTTGTTATTATGGCTGGTTGGCGGTATAGATCCTGTTGATCCTTGTTATTATGGCTGGCAGGTTGTATAGATCCTGTTGATCCATGTTATTATGGCTGGCAGGTGGTATAGATCCTGTTGATCCTTGTTATTATGGCTGGCAGGTGGTATAGATCCTGTTGATCCTTGTTATTATGGCTGGCTGATCCTCTTGATCCTTGTTATTATGGCTGCCAGGTGGTATAGATCCTGTTGAACCTTGTTATTATGGCTGGTTGGTGGTATAGATCCTGTTGATCGTTGTTATTATGGCTGGCTGGCTTGCAGGTGATATAGATCCTGTTGATCCTTGTTATTATGGCTGGCAGGTGGTATAGATCCTGTTGATCCTTGTTATTATGGCTGACAGGTGGTATAGATCCTGTTGATCCTTGTCATTATGGCTGGCTGCCAGGTGGTATAGATCCTATTGATCCTTGTTATTATGGCTGGCTGCCAGGTGGTATAGATCCTGTTGATCCTTGTTATTATGGCTGGCTGCCAGGTGGTATAGATCCTGTTGATCCTTGTTATTTTGGCTGGCAGGCGGTATAGATCCTGTTGATCCTTGTTATTATGAATGGCAGGTGGTATAGATCCTGTTTATCCTTGTTATTATGGCTGGTTGGTGGTATAGATCCTTTTGATCCTTGTTATTGTGGCTGACAGGTGGTATAGATCCTGTTGATCCTTGTTATTATGGCTGGCTGATGGTATAGATCCTGTTGATCCTTGTTTTTATGGCTGGCAGGTGGTATAGATCCTGTTTATCCTTGTTATTATGGCTGGTTGGTGGTATAGATCCTGTTGATCCTTGTTATTATGGCTGGCTGCCAGGTGGTATAGATCCTGTTGATCCTTGTTATTTTGGCTGGCAGGTGGTATAGATCCTCTTGATCCTTGTTATTATGAATGGCAGGTGGTATAGATCCTGTTTATCCTTGTTATTATGGCTGGTTGGTGGTATAGATCCTGTTGATCCTTGTTATTGTGGCTGACAGGTGGTATAGATCCTGTTGATCCTTGTTATTATGGCTGGCTGATGGTATAGATCCTGTTGATCCTTGTTAGTATGGCTGGCTGGCAGGTGGTATAGATCCTGTTGATCCTTGTTATTTTGGCTGGCAGGTGGTATAGATCCTGTTGATCCTTGTTATTATGAATGGCAGGTGGTATAGATCCTGTTTATCCTTGTTATTATGGCTGGTTGGTGGTATAGATCCTGTTGATCCTTGTTATTATGGCTACCAGGTGGTATAGATCCTGTTGATCCTTGTTATTATGGCTGGCAGGTGGCATAGATTCTGTTGATCCTTGTAATTATGGCAGGTGGTATAGATCCTGTTGATCCTTGTTATTATGGCTGGCAGGTGGTATAGATCCTGTTGATCCTTGTTATTATGGCTGGCTGGCTGGCAGGTGATATAGATCCTGTTGATCCTTGTTATTATGGCTGGCAGGTGGTATAGATCCTGTTGTACCTTGTTATTATGGCTGGCAGGGTGTATAGATCCTGTTGATCCTTGTTATTATGGCTGCCAGGTGGAATAGATCCTGTTGATCCTTGTTATTATGGCTGGCAGGTGGTATAGATCCTGTTGATCCTTGTTATTATGGCTGCCAGGTAGTATAGATCCTGTTGATCCTTGTTATTATGGCTGGTATGTGGTATAGATCCTGTTGATCGTTGTTATTATGGCTGGCTGGCTTGCAGGTGATATAGATCCTGTTGATCCTTGTAATTATGGCTGGCAGGTGGTATAGATCCTGTTGATCCTTGTTATTATGGCTGGCTGGTAGAATAGATCCTGTTGATCCTTGTTATTATGGCTGGTTGGCGGTATAGATCCTGTTGATCCTTGTTATTATGGCTGGCAGGTTGTATAGATCCTGTTGATCCATGTTATTATGGCTGGCAGGTGGTATAGATCCTGTTGATCCTTGTTATTATGGCTGGCTGGTTGTATAGATCCTGTTGATCCTTGTTATTATGGCTGGCAGGTGGTATAGATCCTGTTGATCCTTGTTATTATGGCTGGCTGATCCTCTTGATCCTTGTTATTATGGCTGCCAGGTGGTATAGATCCTGTTGAACCTTGTTATTATGGCTGGTTGGTGGTATAGATCCTGTTGATCGTTGTTATTATGGCTGGCTGGCTTGCAGGTGATATAGATCCTGTTGATCCTTGTTATTATGGCTGGCAGGTGGTATAGATCCTGTTGATCCTTGTTATTATGGCTGACAGGTGGTATAGATCCTGTTGATCCTTGTCATTATGGCTGGCTGCCAGGTGGTATAGATCCTATTGATCCTTGTTATTATGGCTGGCTGCCAGGTGGTATAGATCCTGTTGATCCTTGTTATTATGGCTGGCTGCCAGGTGGTATAGATCCTGTTGATCCTTGTTATTTTGGCTGGCAGGCGGTATCGATCCTGTTGATCCTTGTTATTATGAATGGCAGGTGGTATAGATCCTGTTTATCCTTGTTATTATGGCTGGTTGGTGGTATAGATCCTTTTGATCCTTGTTATTGTGGCTGACAGGTGGTATAGATCCTGTTGATCCTTGTTATTATGGCTGGCTGATGGTATAGATCCTGTTGATCCTTGTTTTTATGGCTGGCAGGTGGTATAGATCCTGTTTATCCTTGTTATTATGGCTGGTTGGTGGTATAGATCCTGTTGATCCTTGTTATTATGGCTGGCTGCCAGGTGGTATAGATCCTGTTGATCCTTGTTATTTTGGCTGGCAGGTGGTATAGATCCTCTTGATCCTTGTTATTATGAATGGCAGGTGGTATAGATCCTGTTTATCCTTGTTATTATGGCTGGTTGGTGGTATAGATCCTGTTGATCCTTGTTATTGTGGCTGACAGGTGGTATAGATCCTGTTGATCCTTGTTATTATGGCTGGCTGATGGTATAGATCCTGTTGATCCTTGTTAGTATGGCTGGCTGGCAGGTGGTATAGATCCTGTTGATCCTTGTTATTTTGGCTGGCAGGTGGTATAGATCCTGTTGATCCTTGTTATTATGAATGGCAGGTGGTATAGATCCTGTTTATCCTTGTTATTATGGCTGGTTGGTGGTATAGATCCTGTTGATCCTTGTTATTATGGCTACCAGGTGGTATAGATCCTGTTGATCCTTGTTATTATGGCTGGCAGGTGGCATAGATTCTGTTGATCCTTGTAATTATGGCAGGTGGTATAGATCCTGTTGATCCTTGTTATTATGGCTGGCAGGTGGTATAGATCCTGTTGATCCTTGTTATTATGGCTGGCTGGCTGGCAGGTGATATAGATCCTGTTGATCCTTGTTATTATGGCTGGCAGGTGGTATAGATCCTGTTGTACCTTGTTATTATGGCTGGCAGGGTGTATAGATCCTGTTGATCCTTGTTATTATGGCTGCCAGGTGGAATAGATCCTGTTGATCCTTGTTATTATGGCTGGCAGGTGGTATAGATTCTGTTGGTCCTTGTAATTATGGCTGGTGGTATAGATCCTGTTGATCCTTGTTATTATGGCTGCCAGGTAGTATAGATCCTGTTGATCCTTGTTATTATGGCTGGCTGGTGGTATAGATCCTGTTGATCCTTGTTATTATGGCTGTCAGGTGGTATAGATCCTGTTGATCCTTGTTATTATGGCTGGCAGGTGATATAGATCCTGTTTATCCTTGTTTATTATGGCTGGCAGGTGGTATAGATCCTGTTGACCTTGTTATTATGGCTGGCTGATGGTATAGATCCTGTTGGTCCTTGTTATTATGGCTGGCTGGCAGGTGGAATAGATCCTGTTGATCCTTGTTATTGTGGCTGGCTGGCTGCCAGGTAGTATAGATCCTGTTGATCCTTGTTATTATGGCTGGCTGGTGGTATAGATCCTGTTGATCCTTGTTATTATGGCTGTCAGGTGGTATAGATCCTGATGATCCATGTTATTATGGCTGGCAGGTGGTATAGATCCTGTTGATCCTTGTTATTATGGTTGGCAGGTGGTATAGATCCTGTTGATCCTTGTTATTATGGTGGGCTGGTAAGTGGTATAGATCCTGTTGATCCTTGTTATTATGGCTGCCAGGTGGTATAGATCCTGTTGAACCTTGTTATTATGGCTGGTTGGTGGTATAGATCCTGTTGATCGTTGTTATTATGGCTGGCTGGCTTGCAGGTGATATAGATCCTGTTGATCCTTGTTATTATGGCTGGCAGGTGGTATAGATCCTGTTGATCCTTGTTATTATGGCTGGCTGGTGGAATAGATCCTGTTGATCCTTGTTATTATGGCTGGTTGGCGGTATAGATCCTGTTGATCCTTGTTATTATGGCTGGCAGGTGGTATAGATCCTGTTGATCCTTGTTATTATGGCTGGCAGGTGGTATAGATCCTGTTGATCCTTGTTATTATGTCTGGCTGCCAGGTGGTATAGATCCTATTGATCCTTGTTATTATGGCTGGCTGCCAGGTGGTATAGATCCTGTTGATCCTTGTTATTATGGCTGGCTGCCAGGTGGTATAGATCCTGTTGATCCTTGTTATTTTGGCTGGCAGGTGGTATAGATCCTCTTGATCCTTGTTATTATGGCTGGCAGGTGGTATAGATCCTGTTTATCCTTGTTATTATGGCTGGTTCTGGTATAGATCCTGTTGATCCTTGTTATTGTGGCTGACAGGTGGTATAGATCCTGTTGATCCTTGTTATTATGGCTGGCTGATGGTATAGATGCTGTTGATCCTTGTTATTATGGCTGGCTGGCAGGTGGAATAGATCCTATTGATCCTTGTTATTGTGGCTGGCTGGCTGTCAGGTAGTATAGATCCTGTTGATCCTTGTTATTATGGCTGGCAGGTGGTATAGATCCTGTTGATGCTTGTTATTATGGCTGGCGGGTGGTATAGATCCTGTTGATCCTTGTTATTATGGCTGCCAGATGGTATAGATCCTGTTGATCCTTGTTATTATGGCTGGCAGGTGGTATAGATTCTGTTGATCCTTGTAATTATGGCTGGTGGTATAGATCCTGTTGATCCTTGTTATTATGGCTGCCAGGTGGTATAGATCCTGTTGATCCTTGTTATTATGGCTGGCTGGTGGTATAGATCCTGTTGATCCTTGTTATTATGGCTGGCAGGTGGTATAGATCCTGTTGATCCTTGTTATTATGGCTGGCAGGTGGTATAGATCCTGTTGATCCTTGTTATTATGGCTGGTTGGTGGTATAGATCCTGTTGATCCTTGTTATTGTGGCTGACAGGTGGTATGGATCCTGTTGATCCTTGTTATTATGGCTGGCTGGCAGGTGGAATAGATCCTATTGATCCTTGTTATTGTGGCTGGCTGGCTGTCAGGTAGTATAGATCCTGTTGATCCTTGTTATTATGGCTGGCAGGTGGTATAGATCCTGTTGATGCTTGTTATTATGGCTGGCGGGTGGTATAGATCCTATTGATCCTTGTTATTATGGCTGGCTGCCAGGTGGTATAGATCCTGTTGATCCTTGTTATTATGGCTGGCTGCCAGGTGGTATAGATCCTGTTGATCCTTGTTATTTTGGCTGGCAGGTGGTATAGATCCTGTTGATCCTTGTTATTATGGCTGGCAGGTGGTATAGATCCTGTTTATCCTTGTTATTATGGCTGGTTCGTGGTATAGATCCTGTTGATCCTTGTTATTGTGGCTGACAGGTGGTATAGATCCTGTTGATCCTTGTTATTATGGCTGGCTGATGGTATAGATGCTGTTGATCCTTGTTATTATGGCTGGCTGGCAGGTGGAATAGATCCTATTGATCCTTGTTATTGTGGCTGGCTGGCTGTCAGGTAGTATAGATCCTGTTGATCCTTGTTATTATGGCTGGCAGGTGGTATAGATCCTGTTGATGCTTGTTATTATGGCTGGCGGGTGGTATAGATCCTGTTGATCCTTGTTATTATGGCTGCCAGATGGTATAGATCCTGTTGATCCTTGTTATTATGGCTGGCAGGTGGTATAGATTCTGTTGATCCTTGTAATTATGGCTGGTGGTATAGATCCTGTTGATCCTTGTTATTGTGGCTGCCAGGTGGTATAGATCCTGTTGATCCTTGTTATTATGGCTGGCTGGTGGTATAGATCCTGTTGATCCTTGTTATTATGGCTGGCAGGTGGTATAGATCCTGTTGATCCTTGTTATTATGGCTGGCAGGTGGTATAGATCCTGTTTATCCTTGTTATTATGGCTGGTTGGTGGTATAGATCCTGTTGATCCTTGTTATTGTGGCTGACAGGTGGTATGGATCCTGTTGATCCTTGTTATTATGGCTGGCTGATGGTATAGATCCTGTTGATCCTTGTTATTATGACTGGCTGGCAGGTGGAATAGATCCTGTTGATCCTTGTTATTGTGGCTGGCTGGCTGGCAGGTAGTATAGATCCTGTTGATCCTTGTTATTATGGCTGGCAGGTAGTATAGATCCTGTTGTACCTTGTTATTATGGTTGCAGGGGGTATAGATCCTGTTGATCCTTGTTATTACTGCTGGCAGGTGGTATAGATTCTGTTGGTCCTTGTAATTATGGCTGGTGGTATAGATCCTGTTGATCCTTGTTATTATGGCTGCCAGGTGGTATAGATCCTGTTGATCCTTGTTATTATGGCTGGCTGCCAGGTGGTATAGGTCCTGTTGATCCTTGTTATTATGGCTGGCAGGTGGTATAGATCCTGTTGATCCTTGTTATTATGGCTGGCAGGTGGTATAGATCCTGTTGACCTTGTTATTATGGCTGGCTGATGGTATAGATTTTGTTGGTCCTTGTTATTATGGCTGGCTGGCTTGCAGGTGGTATAGATCCTGTTGGTCCTTGTTATTATGGCTGGCTGGCTTGCAGGTGGTATAGATCCTGTTGACCTTGTTATTATGGCTGGCAGGTGGTATAGATCCTGTTGATCCTTGTTATTATGGCTGGCAGGTGGTATAGATCCTGTTGCTCCTTGTTATTATGGCTGGCTGGTAGGTGGAATAGATCCTGTTGATCCTTGTTATTATGGCTGCCAGGTGGTATAGATCCTGTTGAACCTTGTTATTATGGCTGGTTGGTGGTATAGATCCTGTTGATCGTTGTTATTATGGCTGGCAGGCTTGCAGGTGATATAGATCCTGTTGATCCTTGTTATTATGGCTGGCAGGTGGTATAGATCCTGTTTAACCTTGTTATTATGGCTGACAGGTGATATAGATCCTGTTGATCCTTGTTATTATGGCTGGCTGCCAGATGGTATTGATCCTGTTGATCCTTGTTATTATGGCTGGCTGCCAGGTGGTATAGATCCTGTTGATCCTTGTTATTATGGCTGACTGCCAGGTGGTATAGATCCTGTTGATCCTTGTTATTTTGGCTGGCAGGTGGTATAGATCCTGTTGTACCTTGTTATTATGGTTGCAGGGGGTATAGATCCTGTTGATCCTTGTTATTACTGCTGGCAGGTGGTATAGATTCTGTTGGTCCTTGTAATTATGGCTGGTGGTATAGATCCTGTTGATCCTTGTTATTATGGCTGCCAGGTGGTATAGATCCTGTTGATCCTTGTTATTATGGCTGGCTGCCAGGTGGTATAGGTCCTGTTGATCCTTGTTATTATGGCTGGCAGGTGGTATAGATCCTGTTGATCCTTGTTATTATGGCTGGCAGGTGGTATAGATCCTGTTGACCTTGTTATTATGGCTGGCTGATGGTATAGATTTTGTTGGTCCTTGTTATTATGGCTGGCTGGCTTGCAGGTGGTATAGATCCTGTTGGTCCTTGTTATTATGGCTGGCTGGCTTGCAGGTGGTATAGATCCTGTTGACCTTGTTATTATGGCTGGCAGGTGGTATAGATCCTGTTGATCCTTGTTATTATGGCTGGCAGGTGGTTGCTCCTTGTTATTATGGCTGGCTGGTAGGTGGAATAGATCCTGTTGATCCTTGTTATTATGGCTGCCAGGTGGTATAGATCCTGTTGAACCTTGTTATTATGGCTGGTTGGTGGTATAGATCCTGTTGATCGTTGTTATTATGGCTGGCAGGCTTGCAGGTGATATAGATCCTGTTGATCCTTGTTATTATGGCTGGCAGGTGGTATAGATCCTGTTGATCCTTGTTATTATGGCTGGCTGCCAGATGGTATTGATCCTGTTGATCCTTGTTATTATGGCTGGCTGCCAGGTGGTATAGATCCTGTTGATCCTTGTTATTATGGCTGACTGCCAGGTGGTATAGATCCTGTTGATCCTTGTTATTTTGGCTGGCAGGTGGTATAGATCCTGTTGATCCTTGTTATTATGGCTGGCAGGTGGTATAGATCCTGTTTATCCTTGTTATTATGGCTGGTTGGTGGAATAGATCCTGTTGATCCTCGTTATTGTGGCTGGCTGGTGGTATAGATCCTGTTGATCCTTGTTATTATGGCTGGCAGGTGGTATAGATCCTGTTGATCCTTGTTATTATGGCTGGCAGGTGGTATAGATTCTGTTGATCCTTGTTATTGTGCCTGGCTGGTGGTATAGATCCTGTTGATCCTTGTTATTATGGTGGGCTGGTGGTATAGATTCTGTCGATCCTTGTAATTATGGCTGGTGGTATAGATCCTGTTGATCCTTGTTATTATGGCTGCCAGGTGGTATAGATCCTGTTGATCATTGTTATTATGGCTGGCTGGTGGTATAGATCCTGTTGATCCTTGTTATTAAGGCTGGCAGGTGGTATAGATCCTGATGATCCATGTTATTATGGCTGGCAGGTGGTATAGATCCTGTTGATCCTTGTTATTATGGCTGGCAGGTGGTATAGATCCTGTTGATCCTTGTTATTATGGTGGGCTGGTAAGTGGTATAGATCCTGTTGATCCTTGTTATTATGGCTGCCAGGTGGTATAGATCCTGTTGAACCTTGTTATTATGGCTGGTTGGTGGTATAGATCCTGTTGATCGTTGTTATTATGGCTGGCTGGCTTGCAGGTGATATAGATCCTGTTGATCCTTGTTATTATGGCTGGCAGGTGGTATAGATCCTGTTGATCCTTGTTATTATGGCTGGCTGGTGGAATAGATCCTGTTGATCCTTGTTATTATGGCTGGTTGGCGGTATAGATCCTGTTGATCCTTGTTATTATGGCTGGCAGGTGGTATAGATCCTGTTGATCCTTGTTATTATTGCTGGCAGGTGGTATAGATCCTGTTGATCCTTGTTATTATGGCTGGCTGGTAGGTGGTATAGATCCTGTTGATCCTTGTTATTATGGCTGCCAGGTGGTATAGATCCTGTTGAACCTTGTTATTATGGCTGGTTGGTGGTATAGATCCTGTTGATCGTTGTTATTATGGCTGGCTGGTTTGCAGGTGATATAGATCCTGTTGATCCTTGTTATTATGGCTGGCAGGTGGTATAGATCCTGTTGATCCATGTTATTATGGCTGACAGGTGATATAGATCCTGTTTATCCTTGTTATTATGGCTGGCTGCCAGATGGTATTGATCCTGTTGATCCTTGTTATTATGGCTGGCTGCCAGGTGGTATAGATCCTGTTGATCCTTGTTATTATGGCTGGCTGCCAGGTGGTATAGATCCTGTTGATCCTTGTTATTTTGGCTGGCAGGTGGTATAGATCCTGTTGATCCTTGTTAAAATGGCTGGCAGGTGGTATAGATCCTGTTTATCCTTGCTATTATGGCTGGTTGGTGGAATAGATCCTGTTGACCCTCGTTATTGTGGCTGGCTGGTGGTATAGATCCTGTTGATCCTTGTTATTATGGCTGGCAGGTGGTATAGATCCTGTTGATCCTTGTTATTATGGCTGGCAGGTGGTATAGATTCTGTTGATCCTTGTTATTGTGCCTGGCTGGTGGTATAGATCCTGTTGATCCTTGTTATTATGGCTGCCATTTGGTATAGATCCTGTTGATCCTTGTTATTATGGCTGGCAGGTGGTATAGATTCTGTCGATCCTTGTAATTATGGCTGGTGGTATAGATCCTGTTGATCCTTGTTATTATGGCTGCCAGGTGGTATAGATCCTGTTGATCATTGTTATTATGGCTGGCTGTTGGTATAGATCCTGTTGATCCTTGTTATTATGGCTGGCAGGTGGTATAGATCTTGATGATCCATGTTATTATGGCTGGCAGGTGGTATAGATACTGTTGATCCTTGTTATTATGGCTGGCAGGTGGTATAGATCCTGTTGATCCTTGTTATTATGGTGGGCTGGTAAGTGGTATAGATCCTGTTGATCCTTGTTATTATGGCTGCCAGGTGGTATAGATCCTGTTGAACCTTGTTATTATTGGCTGGTTGGTGGTATAGATCCTGTTGATCGTTGTTATTATGGCTGGCTGGCTTGCAGGTGATATAGATCCTGTTGATCCTTGTTATTATGGCTGGCAGGTGGTATAGATCCTGTTGATCCTTGTTATTATGGCTGGCTGGTGGAATAGATCCTGTTGATCCTTGTTATTATGGCTGGTTGGCGGTATAGATCCTGTTGATCCTTGTTATTATGGCTGGCAGGTGGTATAGATCCTGTTGATCCTTGTTATTATTGCTGGCAGGTGGTATAGATCCTGTTGATCCTTGTTATTGTGGCTGGCTGGTAGGTGGTATTGATCCTGTTGATCCTTGTTATTATGGCTGCCAGGTGGAATAGATCCTGTTGAACCTTGTTATTATGGCTGGCTGGTAGGTGGTATAGATCCTGTTGATCCTTGTTATTATGGCTGCCAGGTGGTATAGATCCTGTTGAACCTTGTTATTATGGCTGGTTGGTGGTATAGATCCTGTTGATCGTTGTTATTATGGCTGGCTGGTTTGCAGGTGATATAGATCCTGTTGATCCTTGTTATTATGGCTGGCAGGTGGTATAGATCCTGTTGATCCTTGTTATGATGGCTGACAGGTGGTATAGATCCTGTTGATCCTTGTTATTATGGCTGAATGCCAGGTGGTATAGATCCTATTGATCCTTGTTATTATGGCTGGCTGCCAGGTGGTATATATCCTGTTTATCCTTGTTATTATGGCTGGTTGGTGGTATAGATCCTGTTGATCCTCGTTATTGTGGCTGGCTTGTGGTATAGATCCTGTTGATCCTTGTTATTATGGCTGGCAGGTGGTATAGATCCTGTTGATCCTTGTTATTATGGCTGGCAGGTGGTATAGATTCTGTTGATCCTTGTTATTGTGGCTGGATGGTGGTATAGATCCTGTTGATCCTTGTTATTATGGCTGCCAGGTGGTATAGATCCTGTTGATCCTTGTTATTATGGTTGGCAGGTGGAATAGATTCTGTCGATCCTTGTAATTATTGCTGGTGGTATAGATCCTGTTGATCCTTTTTATTATGGCTGCCAGGTGGTATAGATCCTTTTGATCCTTGTTATTATGGCTGGCTGGTGGTATAGATCCTGTTGATCCTTGTTATTATGGCTGGCAGGTGGTATAGATCCTGATGATCCATGTTATTATGGCTGGCAGGTGGTATAGATCCTGTTGATCCTTGTTATTATGGCTGGCAGGTGGTATAGATCCTGTTGATCCTTGTTATTATGGTGGGCTGGTAAGTGGTATAGATCCTGTTGATCCTTGTTATTATGGCTGCCAGGTGGTATAGATCCTGTTGAACCTTGTTATTATGGCTGGTTGGTGGTATAGATCCTGTTGATTGTTGTTATTATGGCTGGCTGGCTTGCAGGTGATATAGATCCTGTTGATCCTTGTTATTATGGCTGGCAGGTGGTATAGATCCTGTTGATCCTTGTTATTATGGCTGGCTGGTGGAATAGATCCTGTTGATCCTTGTTATTATGGCTGGTTGGCGGTATAGATCCTGTTGATCCTTGTTATTATGGCTGGCAGGTGGTATAGATCCTGTTGATCCTTGTTATTATTGCTGGCAGGTGGTATAGATCCTGTTGATCCTTGTTATTATGGCTGGCTGGTAGGTGGTATAGATCCTGTTGATCCTTGTTATTATGGCTGCCAGGTGGTATAGATCCTGTTGAACCTTGTTATTATGGCAGGTTGGTGGTATAGATCCTGTTGATCGTTGTTATTATGGCTGGCTGGTTTGCAGGTGATATAGATCCTGTTGATCCTTGTTATTATGGCTGGCAGGTGGTATAGATCCTGTTTATCCTTGTTATTATGGCTGACAGGTGGTATAGATCCTGTTGATCCTTGTTATTATGGCTGGCTGCCAGGTGGTATAGATCCTATTGATCCTTGTTATTATGGCTGGCTGCCAGGTGGTATAGATCCTGTTGATCCTTGTTATTATGGCTGGCTGCCAGGTGGTATAGATCCTGTTGATCCTTGTTATTTTGGCTGGCAGGTGGTATAGATCCTGTTGATCCTTGTTATTATGGCTGGTTGGTGGTATAGATCCTGTTGATCCTTGTTATTGTGGCTGACAGGTGGTATAGATCCTGTTGATCCTTGTTATTATGGCTGGCTGATGGTATAGATCCTGTTGATCCTTGTTATTATGGCTGGCTGTCAGGTGGAATAGATCCTATTGATCCTTGTTATTGTGGCTGGCTGGCTGGCAGGTAGTATAGATCCTGTTGATCCTTGTTATTATTAGTGGCAGGTG
The DNA here is from genome assembly GCF_045791955.1 of Oncorhynchus clarkii lewisi. Taxonomy (NCBI): domain Eukaryota; kingdom Metazoa; phylum Chordata; class Actinopteri; order Salmoniformes; family Salmonidae; genus Oncorhynchus; species Oncorhynchus clarkii. The sequence goes on from NC_092169.1 coordinate 59,903,315, forward strand.
GTATAGATCCTGTTGATGCTTTTTATTATGGCTGGCAGGGGTTATAGATCCTGTTGATCCTTGTTATTTTCGCTGCCAGGTGGTATAGATCCTGTTGGTCCTTGTTATTATGGCTGGCTGGCAGGTGGAATAGATCCTGTTGATCCTTGTTATTGTGGCTGGCTGGCTGGCAGGTAGTATATATCCTGTTGATCCTTGTTATTATGGCTGGCAGGTGGTATAGATCCTGTTTATCCTTGTTATTATGGCTGGTTGGTGGTATAGATCCTGTTGATCCTTGTTATTGTGGCTGACAGGTGGTATAGATCCTGTTTATCCTTGTTATTATGGCTGGTTGGTGGTATAGATCCTGTTGATCCTTGTTATTGTGGCTGACAGGTGGTATAGATCCTGTTGATCCTTGTTATTATGGCTGGCTGATGGTATAGATCCTGTTGATCCTTGTTATTATGGCTGGCTGGCAGGTGGAATAGATCCTGTTGATCCTTGTTATTATGGTGGGCTGGTAAGTGGTATAGATCCTGTTGATCCTTGTTATTATGGCTGCCAGGTGGTATAGATCCTGTTGAACCTTGTTATTATGGCTGGTTGGTGGTATAGATCCTGTTGATTGTTGTTATTATGGCTGGCTGGCTTGCAGGTGATATAGATCCTGTTGATCCTTGTTATTATGGCTGGCAGGTGGTATAGATCCTGTTGATCCTTGTTATTATGGCTGGCTGGTGGAATAGATCCTGTTGATCCTTGTTATTATGGCTGGTTGGCGGTATAGATCCTGTTGATCCTTGTTATTATGGCTGGCAGGTGGTATAGATCCTGTTGATCCTTGTTATTATTGCTGGCAGGTGGTATAGATCCTGTTGATCCTTGTTATTATGGCTGGCTGGTAGGTGGTATAGATCCTGTTGATCCTTGTTATTATGGCTGCCAGGTGGTATAGATCCTGTTGAACCTTGTTATTATGGCAGGTTGGTGGTATAGATCCTGTTGATCGTTGTTATTATGGCTGGCTGGTTTGCAGGTGATATAGATCCTGTTGATCCTTTTTATTATGGCTGGCAGGTGGTATAGATCCTGTTTATCCTTGTTATTATGGCTGACAGGTGGTATAGATCCTGTTGATCCTTGTTATTATGGCTGGCTGCCAGGTGGTATAGATCCTATTGATCCTTGTTATTATGGCTGGCTGCCAGGTGGTATAGATCCTGTTGATCCTTGTTATTATGGCTGGCTGCCAGGTGGTATAGATCCTGTTGATCCTTGTTATTTTGGCTGGCAGGTGGTATAGATCCTGTTGATCCTTGTTATTATGGCTGGTTGGTGGTATAGATCCTGTTGATCCTTGTTATTGTGGCTGACAGGTGGTATAGATCCTGTTGATCCTTGTTATTATGGCTGGCTGATGGTATAGATCCTGTTGATCCTTGTTATTATGGCTGGCTGTCAGGTGGAATAGATCCTATTGATCCTTGTTATTGTGGCTGGCTGGCTGGCAGGTAGTATAGATCCTGTTGATCCTTGTTATTATTAGTGGCAGGTGGTATAGATCCTGTTGATGCTTTTTATTATGGCTGGCAGGGGTTATAGATCCTGTTGATCCTTGTTATTTTCGCTGCCAGGTGGTATAGATCCTGTTGGTCCTTGTTATTATGGCTGGCTGGCAGGTGGAATAGATCCTGTTGATCCTTGTTATTGTGGCTGGCTGGCTGGCAGGTAGTATATATCCTGTTGATCCTTGTTATTATGGCTGGCAGGTGGTATAGATCCTGTTTATCCTTGTTATTATGGCTGGTTGGTGGTATAGATCCTGTTGATCCTTGTTATTGTGGCTGACAGGTGGTATAGATCCTGTTTATCCTTGTTATTATGGCTGGTTGGTGGTATAGATCCTGTTGATCCTTGTTATTGTGGCTGACAGGTGGTATAGATCCTGTTGATCCTTGTTATTATGGCTGGCTGATGGTATAGATCCTGTTGATCCTTGTTATTATGGCTGGCTGGCAGGTGGAATAGATCCTATTGATCCTTGTTATTGTGGCTGGCAGGTAGTATAGATCCTGTTGAGCCTTGTTATTATGGCTGGCAGGTGGTATAGATCCTGTTGATCCTTGTTATTATGGCTGGCAGGGGGTATAGATCCTGTTGATCCTTGTTATTATGGCTGCCAGGTGGTATAGATCCTGTTGATCCTTTTTATTATGGCTGGCAGGTGGTATAGATTCTGTTGATCCTTGTAATTACGGCTGGTGGTATAGATCCTGTTGATCCTTGTTATTATGGCTGCCAGGTGGTATAGATCCTGTTGATCCTTGTTATTATGGCTGGCTGGTGGTATAGATCCTGTTGATCCTTGTTATTATGGCTGGCAGGTGGTATAGATCCTGTTGACCCTTGTTATTATGGCTGGCAGGTGGTATAGATCCTGTTGATCCTTGTTATTTTGGCTGGCAGGTGGTATAGATCCTGTTGATCCTTGTTATTATGGCTGGCTGGTAGGTGGTATAGATCCTGTTGATCCTTGTTATTATGGCTGCCAGGTGGTATAGATCCTGTTGAACCTTGTTATTATGGCTGGTTGGTGGTATAGATCCTGTTGATCGTTGTTATTATGGCTGGCTGGTTTGCAGGTGATATAGATCCTGTTGATCCTTGTTATTATGGCTGGCAGGTGGTATAGATCCTGTTGATCCATGTTATTATGGCTGACAGGTGATATAGATCCTGTTTATCCTTGTTATTATGGCTGGCTGCCAGATGGTATTGATCCTGTTGATCCTTGTTATTATGGCTGGCTGCCAGGTGGTATAGATCCTGTTGATCCTTGTTATTATGGCTGGCTGCCAGGTGGTATAGATCCTGTTGATCCTTGTTATTTTGGCTGGCAGGTGGTATAGATCCTGTTGATCCTTGTTAAAATGGCTGGCAGGTGGTATAGATCCTGTTTATCCTTGCTATTATGGCTGGTTGGTGGAATAGATCCTGTTGACCCTCGTTATTGTGGCTGGCTTGTGGTATAGATCCTGTTGATCCTTGTTATTATGGCTGGCAGGTGGTATAGATCCTGTTGATCCTTGTTATTATGGCTGGCAGGTGGTATAGATTCTGTTGATCCTTGTTATTGTGCCTGGCTGGTGGTATAGATCCTGTTGATCCTTGTTATTATGGCTGCCATTTGGTATAGATCCTGTTGATCCTTGTTATTATGGCTGGCAGGTGGTATAGATTCTGTCGATCCTTGTAATTATGGCTGGTGGTATAGATCCTGTTGATCCTTGTTATTATGGCTGCCAGGTGGTATAGATCCTGTTGATCATTGTTATTATGGCTGGCTGTTGGTATAGATCCTGTTGATCCTTGTTATTATGGCTGGCAGGTGGTATAGATCTTGATGATCCATGTTATTATGGCTGGCAGGTGGTATAGATACTGTTGATCCTTGTTATTATGGCTGGCAGGTGGTATAGATCCTGTTGATCCTTGTTATTATGGTGGGCTGGTAAGTGGTATAGATCCTGTTGATCCTTGTTATTATGGCTGCCAGGTGGTATAGATCCTGTTGAACCTTGTTATTATTGGCTGGTTGGTGGTATAGATCCTGTTGATCGTTGTTATTATGGCTGGCTGGCTTGCAGGTGATATAGATCCTGTTGATCCTTGTTATTATGGCTGGCAGGTGGTATAGATCCTGTTGATCCTTGTTATTATGGCTGGCTGGTGGAATAGATCCTGTTGATCCTTGTTATTATGGCTGGTTGGCGGTATAGATCCTGTTGATCCTTGTTATTATGGCTGGCAGGTGGTATAGATCCTGTTGATCCTTGTTATTATTGCTGGCAGGTGGTATAGATCCTGTTGATCCTTGTTATTATGGCTGGCTGGTAGGTGGTATAGATCCTGTTGATCCTTGTTATTATGGCTGCCAGGTGGTATAGATCCTGTTGAACCTTGTTATTATGGCTGGTTGGTGGTATAGATCCTGTTGATCGTTGTTATTATGGCTGGCTGGTTTGCAGGTGATATAGATCCTGTTGATCCTTGTTATTATGGCTGGCAGGTGGTATAGATCCTGTTGATCCTTGTTATGATGGCTGACAGGTGGTATAGATCCTGTTGATCCTTGTTATTATGGCTGAATGCCAGGTGGTATAGATCCTATTGATCCTTGTTATTATGGCTGGCTGCCAGGTGGTATATATCCTGTTTATCCTTGTTATTATGGCTGGTTGGTGGTATAGATCCTGTTGATCCTCGTTATTGTGGCTGGCTTGTGGTATAGATCCTGTTGATCCTTGTTATTATGGCTGGCAGGTGGTATAGATCCTGTTGATCCTTGTTATTATGGCTGGCAGGTGGTATAGATTCTGTTGATCCTTGTTATTGTGGCTGGCTGGTGGTATAGATCCTGTTGATCCTTGTTATTATGGCTGCCAGGTGGTATAGATCCTGTTGATCCTTGTTATTATGGCTGGCAGGTGGAATAGATTCTGTCGATCCTTGTAATTATTGCTGGTGGTATAGATCCTGTTGATCCTTTTTATTATGGCTGCCAGGTGGTATAGATCCTTTTGATCCTTGTTATTATGGCTGGCTGGTGGTATAGATCCTGTTGATCCTTGTTATTATGGCTGGCAGGTGGTATAGATCCTGATGATCCATGTTATTATGGCTGGCAGGTGGTATAGATCCTGTTGATCCTTGTTATTATGGCTGGCAGGTGGTATAGATCCTGTTGATCCTTGTTATTATGGTGGGCTGGTAAGTGGTATAGATCCTGTTGATCCTTGTTATTATGGCTGCCAGGTGGTATAGATCCTGTTGAACCTTGTTATTATGGCTGGTTGGTGGTATAGATCCTGTTGATTGTTGTTATTATGGCTGGCTGGCTTGCAGGTGATATAGATCCTGTTGATCCTTGTTATTATGGCTGGCAGGTGGTATAGATCCTGTTGATCCTTGTTATTATGGCTGGCTGGTGGAATAGATCCTGTTGATCCTTGTTATTATGGCTGGTTGGCGGTATAGATCCTGTTGATCCTTGTTATTATGGCTGGCAGGTGGTATAGATCCTGTTGATCCTTGTTATTATTGCTGGCAGGTGGTATAGATCCTGTTGATCCTTGTTATTATGGCTGGCTGGTAGGTGGTATAGATCCTGTTGATCCTTGTTATTATGGCTGCCAGGTGGTATAGATCCTGTTGAACCTTGTTATTATGGCAGGTTGGTGGTATAGATCCTGTTGATCGTTGTTATTATGGCTGGCTGGTTTGCAGGTGATATAGATCCTGTTGATCCTTGTTATTATGGCTGGCAGGTGGTATAGATCCTGTTCATCCTTGTTATTATGGCTGACAGGTGGTATAGATCCTGTTGATCCTTGTTATTATGGCTGGCTGCCAGGTGGTATAGATCCTATTGATCCTTGTTATTATGGCTGGCTGCCAGGTGGTATAGATCCTGTTGATCCTTGTTATTATGGCTGGCTGCCAGGTGGTATAGATCCTGTTGATCCTTGTTATTTTGGCTGGCAGGTGGTATAGATCCTGTTGATCCTTGTTATTATGGCTGGTTGGTGGTATAGATCCTGTTGATCCTTGTTATTGTGGCTGACAGGTGGTATAGATCCTGTTGATCCTTGTTATTTTCGCTGCCAGGTGGTATAGATCCTGTTGGTCCTTGTTATTATGGCTGGCTGGCAGGTGGAATAGATCCTGTTGATCCTTGTTATTGTGGCTGGCTGGCTGGCAGGTAGTATATATCCTGTTGATCCTTGTTATTATGGCTGGCAGGTGGTATAGATCCTGTTTATCCTTGTTATTATGGCTGGTTGGTGGTATAGATCCTGTTGATCCTTGTTATTGTGGCTGACAGGTGGTATAGATCCTGTTTATCCTTGTTATTATGGCTGGTTGGTGGTATAGATCCTGTTGATCCTTGTTATTGTGGCTGACAGGTGGTATAGATCCTGTTGATCCTTGTTATTATGGCTGGCTGATGGTATAGATCCTGTTGATCCTTGTTATTATGGCTGGCTGGCAGGTGGAATAGATCCTATTGATCCTTGTTATTGTGGCTGGCAGGTAGTATAGATCCTGTTGAGCCTTGTTATTATGGCTGGCAGGTGGTATAGATCCTGTTGATCCTTGTTATTATGGCTGGCAGGGGGTATAGATCCTGTTGATCCTTGTTATTATGGCTGCCAGGTGGTATAGATCCTGTTGATCCTTTTTATTATGGCTGGCAGGTGGTATAGATTCTGTTGATCCTTGTAATTACGGCTGGTGGTATAGATCCTGTTGATCCTTGTTATTATGGCTGCCAGGTGGTATAGATCCTGTTGATCCTTGTTATTATGGCTGGCTGGTGGTATAGATCCTGTTGATCCTTGTTATTATGGCTGGCAGGTGGTATAGATCCTGTTGATCCTTGTTATTATGGCTGGCAGGTGGTATAGATCCTGTTGATCCTTGTTATTTTGGCTGGCAGGTGGTATAGATCCTGTTGATCCTTGTTATTATGGTTGGCAGGTGGTATAGATCCTGTTTATCCTTGTTATTATGGCTGGTTGGTGGTATAGATCCTGTTGATCCTTGTTATTGTGGCTGACAGGTGGTATAGATCCTGTTGATCCTTGTTATTATGGCTGGCTGATGGTATAGATCCTGTTGATCCTTGTTATTATGACTGTCTGGCAGGTGGAATAGATCCTGTTGATCCTTGTTATTGTGGCTGGCTGGCTGGCAGGTAGTATAGATCCTGTTGATCCTTGTTATTATGGCTGGCAGGTGGTATAGATCCTGTTGTACCTTGTTATTATGGCTGGCAGGGGGTATAGATCCTGTTGATCCTTGTTATTATGGCTGCAAGGTGGAATAGATCCTGTTGATCCTTGTTATTATGGCTGGCAGGTGGTATAGATTCTGTTGGTCCTTGTAATTATGGCTGGTTGTATAGATCCTGTTGATCCTTGTTATTATGGCTGCCAGGTGGTATAGATCCTGTTGATCCTTGTTATTATGGCTGGCTGCCAGGTGGTATAGATCCTGTTGATCCTTGTTATTATGGCTGGCAGGTGGTATAGATCCTGTTGATCCTTGTTATTATGGCTGGCAGGTGGTATAGATCCTGTTGATCCTTGTTTATTATGGCTGGCAGGTGGTATAGATCCTGTTGACCTTGTTATTATGGATGGCAGGTGGTATAGATCCTGTTGGTCCTTGTTATTATGGCTGGCTGGCAGGTGGAATAGATCCTGTTGATCCTTGTTATTGTGGCTGGCTGGCTGGCAGGTAGTATAGACCCTGTTGATCCTTGTTATTATGGCTGGCAGGTGGTATAGATTCTGTTGATCCTTGTTATTATGGCTGCCAGGTGGTATAGATCCTGTTGATCCTTGTTATTATGGCTGGCAGGTGGTATAGATTCTGTTGATCCTTGTAATTATGGCTGGTGGTATAGATCCTGTTGATCCTTGTTATTATGGCTGCCAGGTGGAATAGATCCTGTTGATCCTTGTTATTATGGCTGGCTGGTGGTATAGATCCTGTTGATCCTTGTTATTATGGCTGGCAGGTGGTATAGATCCTGTTGATCCTATTTATTATGGCTGGCAGGTGGTATAGATCCTGTTGATACTTGTTATTATGGCTGGCTGGTGGTATAGATCCTGTTGATCCTTGTTATTATGGCTGGCTGGCTGGCAGGTGATATAGATCCTGTTGATCCTTGTTATTATGGCTGACAGGTGGTATAGATCCTGTTGATACTTGTTATTATGGCTGGCTGGTGGTATAGATCCTGTTGATCCTTGTTATTATGGCTGGCTGGCTGGCAGGTGATATAGATCCTGTTGATCCTTGTTATTATGGCTGGCAGGTGGTATAGATCCTGTTGAACCTTGTTATTATGGCTGGCAGGTGGTATATATCCTGTTGATCCTTGTTATTATGGCTGGCTACCAGGTGGTATAGATCCTGTTGATCCTTGTTATTATGGCTGCCAGGTGGTATAGATCCTGTTGATCCTTGTTATTATGGCTGCCAGGTGGTATAGATCCTGTTGATCCTTGTTATTATGGCTGGCTGGCTGCCAGGTGGTATAGATCCTGTTGATCCTTGTTATTATGGCTGGCAGGTGGTATAGATCCTGTTGATCCTTGTTATTATGGCTGCCAGGTGGTATAGATCCTGTTGATCCTTGTTATTATGGCTGGCAGGTGGTATATATCCTGTTGATCCTTGTTATTATGGCTGGCAGGTGGTATAGATCCTGTTGATCCTATTTATTATGGCTGGCAGGTGGTATAGATCCTGTTGATACTTGTTATTATGGCTGGCTGGTGGTATAGATCCTGTTGATCCTTGTTATTATGGCTGGCTGGCTGGCAGGTGATATAGATCCTGTTGATCCTTGTTATTATGGCTGACAGGTGGTATAGATCCTGTTGATACTTGTTATTATGGCTGGCTGGTGGTATAGATCCTGTTGATCCTTGTTATTATGGCTGGCTGGCTGGCAGGTGATATAGATCCTTTTGATCCTTGTTATTATGGCTGGCAGGTGGTATAGATCCTGTTGAACCTTGTTATTATGGCTGGCAGGTGGTATATATCCTGTTGATCCTTGTTATTATGGCTGGCTACCAGGTGGTATAGATCCTGTTGATCCTTGTTATTATGGCTGCCAGGTGGTATAGATCCTGTTGATCCTTGTTATTATGGCTGCCAGGTGGTATAGATCCTGTTGATCCTTGTTATTATGGCTGGCTGGCTGCCAGGTGGTATAGATCCTGTTGATCCTTGTTATTATGGCTGGCAGGTGGTATAGATCCTGTTGATCCTTGTTATTATGGCTGCCAGGTGGTATAGATCCTGTTGATCCTTGTTATTATGGCTGGCAGGTGGTATATATCCTGTTGATCCTTGTTATTATGGCTGGCTACCAGGTGGTATAGATCCTGTTGATCCTTGTTATTATGGCTGCCAGGTGGTATAGATCCTGTTGATCCTTGTTATTATGGCTGCCAGGTGGTATAGATCCTGTTGATCCTTGTTATTATGGCTGGCTGGCTGCCAGGTGGTATAGATACTGTTGATCCTTGTTATTATGGCTGGCAGGTGGTATAGATCCTGTTGATCCTTGTTATTATGGCTGCCAGGTAGTATAGATCCTGTTGATCCTTGTTATTATGGCTGGTATGTGGTATAGATCCTGTTGATCGTTGTTATTATGGCTGGCTGGTTTGCAGGTGATATAGATCCTGTTGATCCTTGTAATTATGGCTGGCAGGTGGTTTAGATCCTGTTGATCCTTGTTATTATGGCTGGCTGGTGGAATAGATCCTGTTGATCCTTGTTATTATGGCTGGTTGGCGGTATAGATCCTGTTGATCCTTGTTATTATGGCTGGCAGGTTGTATAGATCCTGTTGATCCTTGTTATTATGGCTGGCAGGTGGTATAGATCCTGTTGATCCTTGTTATTATGGCTGGCTGGTTGTATAGATCCTGTTGATCCTTGTTATTATGGCTGGCAGGTGGTATAGATCCTGTTGATCCTTGTTATTATGGCTGGCTGGTGGAATAGATCCTGTTGATCCTTGTTATTATGGCTGGTTGGCGGTATAGATCCTGTTGATCCTTGTTATTATGGCTGGCAGGTTGTATAGATCCTGTTGATCCTTGTTATTATGGCTGGCAGGTGGTATAGATCCTGTTGATCCTTGTTATTATGGCTGGCTGGTTGTATAGATCCTGTTGATCCTTGTTATTATGGCTGGCAGGTGGTATAGATCCTGTTGATCCTTGTTATTATGGCTGGCTGATCCTCTTGATCCTTGTTATTATGGCTGCCAGGTGGTATAGATCCTGTTGAACCTTGTTATTATGGCTGGTTGGTGGTATAGATCCTGTTGATCGTTGTTATTATGGCTGGCTGGCTTGCAGGTGATATAGATCCTGTTGATCCTTGTTATTATGGCTGGCAGGTGGTATAGATCCTGTTGATCCTTGTTATTATGGCTGACAGGTGGTATAGATCCTGTTGATCCTTGTTATTATGGCTGGCTGCCTGGTGGTATAGATCCTATTGATCCTTGTTATTATGGCTGGCTGCCAGGTGGTATAGATCCTGTTGATCCTTGTTATTATGGCTGGCTGCCAGGTGGTATAGATCCTGTTGATCCTTGTTATTTTGGCTGGCAGGCGGTATAGATCCTGTTGATCCTTGTTATTATGAATGGCAGGTGGTATAGATCCTGTTTATCCTTGTTATTATGGCTGGTTGGTGGTATAGATCCTGTTGATCCTTGTTATTGTGGCTGACAGGTGGTATAGATCCTGTTGATCCTTGTTATTATGGCTGGCTGATGGTATAGATCCTGTTGATCCTTGTTTTTATGGCTGGCAGGTGGTATAGATCCTGTTTATCCTTGTTATTATGGCTGGCTGGCTGCCAGGTGGTATAGATCCTGTTGATCCTTGTTATTATGGCTGGCAGGTGGTATAGATCCTGTTGATCCTTGTTATTATGGCTGCCAGGTGGTATAGATCCTGTTGATCCTTGTTATTATGGCTGGCAGGTGGTATATATCCTGTTGATCCTTGTTATTATGGCTGGCTACCAGGTGGTATAGATCCTGTTGATCCTTGTTATTATGGCTGCCAGGTGGTATAGATCCTGTTGATCCTTGTTATTATGGCTGCCAGGTGGTATAGATCCTGTTGATCCTTGTTATTATGGCTGGCTGGTGGTATAGATCCTGTTGATCCTTGTTATTATGGCTGGCTGCCAGGTGGTATAGATCCTGTTGATCCTTGTTATTATGGCTGGCAGGTGGTATAGATCCTGTTGATCCTTGTTATTATGGCTGGCAGGTGATATAGATCCTGTTGATACTTGTTATTATGGCAGGCTTGCAGGTGGTATAGATCCTGTTGATACATGTTATAATGGCTGGTAGGTGGTATAGATTCTGTTGATCTTTGTTATTATGGCTGGTTTGGTGGTATAGATCCTGTTGATCCTTGTTATTATGGCTGACAGGTGGTATAGATCCTGTTGATACTTGTTATTATGGCTGGCTGGTGGTATAGATCCTGTTGATCCTTGTTATTATGGCTGGCTGGCTGGCAGGTGATATAGATCCTGTTGATCCTTGTTATTATGGCTGGCAGGTGGTATAGATCCTGTTGATCCTTGTTATTTTGGCTGGCAGGTGGTATATATCCTGTTGATCCTTGTTATTATGGCTGGCTACCAGGTGGTATAGATCCTGTTGATCCTTGTTATTATGGCTGCCAGGTGGTATAGATCCTGTTGATCCTTGTTATTATGGCTACCAGGTGGTATAGATCCTGTTGATCCTTGTTATTATGGCTGGCTGGCTGCCAGGTGGTATAGATCCTGTTGATCCTTGTTATTATGGCTGGCAGGTGGTATAGATCCTGTTGATCCTTGTTATTATGGCTGCCAGGTGGTATAGATCCTGTTGATCCTTGTTATTATGGCTGGCAGGTGGTATATATCCTGTTGATCCTTGTTATTATGGCTGGCTACCAGGTGGTATAGATCCTGTTGATCCTTGTTATTATGGCTGCCAGGTGGTATAGATCCTGTTGATCCTTGTTATTATGGCTGCCAGGTGGTATAGATCCTGTTGATCCTTGTTATTATGGCTGGCTGGCTGCCAGGTGGTATAGATACTGTTGATCCTTGTTATTATGGCTGGCAGGTGGTATAGATCCTGTTGATCCTTGTTATTATGGCTGCCAGGTAGTATAGATCCTGTTGATCCTTGTTATTATGGCTGGTATGTGGTATAGATCCTGTTGATCGTTGTTATTATGGCTGGCTGGCTTGCAGGTGATATAGATCCTGTTGATCCTTGTAATTATGGCTGGCAGGTGGTATAGATCCTGTTGATCCTTGTTATTATGGCTGGCTGGTAGAATAGATCCTGTTGATCCTTGTTATTATGGCTGGTTGGCGGTATAGATCCTGTTGATCCTTGTTATTATGGCTGGCAGGTTGTATAGATCCTGTTGATCCATGTTATTATGGCTGGCAGGTGGTATAGATCCTGTTGATCCTTGTTATTATGGCTGGCAGGTGGTATAGATCCTGTTGATCCTTGTTATTATGGCTGGCTGATCCTCTTGATCCTTGTTATTATGGCTGCCAGGTGGTATAGATCCTGTTGAACCTTGTTATTATGGCTGGTTGGTGGTATAGATCCTGTTGATCGTTGTTATTATGGCTGGCTGGCTTGCAGGTGATATAGATCCTGTTGATCCTTGTTATTATGGCTGGCAGGTGGTATAGATCCTGTTGATCCTTGTTATTATGGCTGACAGGTGGTATAGATCCTGTTGATCCTTGTCATTATGGCTGGCTGCCAGGTGGTATAGATCCTATTGATCCTTGTTATTATGGCTGGCTGCCAGGTGGTATAGATCCTGTTGATCCTTGTTATTATGGCTGGCTGCCAGGTGGTATAGATCCTGTTGATCCTTGTTATTTTGGCTGGCAGGCGGTATAGATCCTGTTGATCCTTGTTATTATGAATGGCAGGTGGTATAGATCCTGTTTATCCTTGTTATTATGGCTGGTTGGTGGTATAGATCCTTTTGATCCTTGTTATTGTGGCTGACAGGTGGTATAGATCCTGTTGATCCTTGTTATTATGGCTGGCTGATGGTATAGATCCTGTTGATCCTTGTTTTTATGGCTGGCAGGTGGTATAGATCCTGTTTATCCTTGTTATTATGGCTGGTTGGTGGTATAGATCCTGTTGATCCTTGTTATTATGGCTGGCTGCCAGGTGGTATAGATCCTGTTGATCCTTGTTATTTTGGCTGGCAGGTGGTATAGATCCTCTTGATCCTTGTTATTATGAATGGCAGGTGGTATAGATCCTGTTTATCCTTGTTATTATGGCTGGTTGGTGGTATAGATCCTGTTGATCCTTGTTATTGTGGCTGACAGGTGGTATAGATCCTGTTGATCCTTGTTATTATGGCTGGCTGATGGTATAGATCCTGTTGATCCTTGTTAGTATGGCTGGCTGGCAGGTGGTATAGATCCTGTTGATCCTTGTTATTTTGGCTGGCAGGTGGTATAGATCCTGTTGATCCTTGTTATTATGAATGGCAGGTGGTATAGATCCTGTTTATCCTTGTTATTATGGCTGGTTGGTGGTATAGATCCTGTTGATCCTTGTTATTATGGCTACCAGGTGGTATAGATCCTGTTGATCCTTGTTATTATGGCTGGCAGGTGGCATAGATTCTGTTGATCCTTGTAATTATGGCAGGTGGTATAGATCCTGTTGATCCTTGTTATTATGGCTGGCAGGTGGTATAGATCCTGTTGATCCTTGTTATTATGGCTGGCTGGCTGGCAGGTGATATAGATCCTGTTGATCCTTGTTATTATGGCTGGCAGGTGGTATAGATCCTGTTGTACCTTGTTATTATGGCTGGCAGGGTGTATAGATCCTGTTGATCCTTGTTATTATGGCTGCCAGGTGGAATAGATCCTGTTGATCCTTGTTATTATGGCTGGCAGGTGGTATAGATCCTGTTGATCCTTGTTATTATGGCTGCCAGGTAGTATAGATCCTGTTGATCCTTGTTATTATGGCTGGTATGTGGTATAGATCCTGTTGATCGTTGTTATTATGGCTGGCTGGCTTGCAGGTGATATAGATCCTGTTGATCCTTGTAATTATGGCTGGCAGGTGGTATAGATCCTGTTGATCCTTGTTATTATGGCTGGCTGGTAGAATAGATCCTGTTGATCCTTGTTATTATGGCTGGTTGGCGGTATAGATCCTGTTGATCCTTGTTATTATGGCTGGCAGGTTGTATAGATCCTGTTGATCCATGTTATTATGGCTGGCAGGTGGTATAGATCCTGTTGATCCTTGTTATTATGGCTGGCTGGTTGTATAGATCCTGTTGATCCTTGTTATTATGGCTGGCAGGTGGTATAGATCCTGTTGATCCTTGTTATTATGGCTGGCTGATCCTCTTGATCCTTGTTATTATGGCTGCCAGGTGGTATAGATCCTGTTGAACCTTGTTATTATGGCTGGTTGGTGGTATAGATCCTGTTGATCGTTGTTATTATGGCTGGCTGGCTTGCAGGTGATATAGATCCTGTTGATCCTTGTTATTATGGCTGGCAGGTGGTATAGATCCTGTTGATCCTTGTTATTATGGCTGACAGGTGGTATAGATCCTGTTGATCCTTGTCATTATGGCTGGCTGCCAGGTGGTATAGATCCTATTGATCCTTGTTATTATGGCTGGCTGCCAGGTGGTATAGATCCTGTTGATCCTTGTTATTATGGCTGGCTGCCAGGTGGTATAGATCCTGTTGATCCTTGTTATTTTGGCTGGCAGGCGGTATAGATCCTGTTGATCCTTGTTATTATGAATGGCAGGTGGTATAGATCCTGTTTATCCTTGTTATTATGGCTGGTTGGTGGTATAGATCCTTTTGATCCTTGTTATTGTGGCTGACAGGTGGTATAGATCCTGTTGATCCTTGTTATTATGGCTGGCTGATGGTATAGATCCTGTTGATCCTTGTTTTTATGGCTGGCAGGTGGTATAGATCCTGTTTATCCTTGTTATTATGGCTGGTTGGTGGTATAGATCCTGTTGATCCTTGTTATTATGGCTGGCTGCCAGGTGGTATAGATCCTGTTGATCCTTGTTATTTTGGCTGGCAGGTGGTATAGATCCTCTTGATCCTTGTTATTATGAATGGCAGGTGGTATAGATCCTGTTTATCCTTGTTATTATGGCTGGTTGGTGGTATAGATCCTGTTGATCCTTGTTATTGTGGCTGACAGGTGGTATAGATCCTGTTGATCCTTGTTATTATGGCTGGCTGATGGTATAGATCCTGTTGATCCTTGTTAGTATGGCTGGCTGGCAGGTGGTATAGATCCTGTTGATCCTTGTTATTTTGGCTGGCAGGTGGTATAGATCCTGTTGATCCTTGTTATTATGAATGGCAGGTGGTATAGATCCTGTTTATCCTTGTTATTATGGCTGGTTGGTGGTATAGATCCTGTTGATCCTTGTTATTATGGCTACCAGGTGGTATAGATCCTGTTGATCCTTGTTATTATGGCTGGCAGGTGGCATAGATTCTGTTGATCCTTGTAATTATGGCAGGTGGTATAGATCCTGTTGATCCTTGTTATTATGGCTGGCAGGTGGTATAGATCCTGTTGATCCTTGTTATTATGGCTGGCTGGCTGGCAGGTGATATAGATCCTGTTGATCCTTGTTATTATGGCTGGCAGGTGGTATAGATCCTGTTGTACCTTGTTATTATGGCTGGCAGGGTGTATAGATCCTGTTGATCCTTGTTATTATGGCTGCCAGGTGGAATAGATCCTGTTGATCCTTGTTATTATGGCTGGCAGGTGGTATAGATTCTGTTGGTCCTTGTAATTATGGCTGGTGGTATAGATCCTGTTGATCCTTGTTATTATGGCTGCCAGGTAGTATAGATCCTGTTGATCCTTGTTATTATGGCTGGCTGGTGGTATAGATCCTGTTGATCCTTGTTATTATGGCTGTCAGGTGGTATAGATCCTGTTGATCCTTGTTATTATGGCTGGCAGGTGATATAGATCCTGTTTATCCTTGTTTATTATGGCTGGCAGGTGGTATAGATCCTGTTGACCTTGTTATTATGGCTGGCTGATGGTATAGATCCTGTTGGTCCTTGTTATTATGGCTGGCTGGCAGGTGGAATAGATCCTGTTGATCCTTGTTATTGTGGCTGGCTGGCTGGCAGGAAGTATAGATCCTGTTGATCCTTGTTTCTACACCTGCATTGCTTGCTGTTTGGGGTTTTAGGCTGGGTTTCTGTACAGCACTTTGAGATATCAGCTGATGTACGAAGGGCTATATAAATAAATTTGATTTGATTTGATTTGATTTGATTTGTTATTATGGCTGGCAGGTGTTATAGATCCTGTTGATCCTTGTTATTATGGCTGGCAGGGGGTTTAGATCCTGTTGATCCTTGTTATTATGGCTGCCAGGTGGTATAGATCCTGTTGATCCTTGTTATTATGGCTGGCAGGTGGTATAGATTCTGTTGATCCTTGTAATTATGGCTGGTGGTATAGATCCTGTTGATCCTTGTTATTATGGCTGCCAGGTGGTATAGATCCTGTTGATCCTTGTTATTATGGCTGGCTGGTGGTATAGATCCTGTTGATCCTTGTTATTATGGCTGGCAGGTGGTATAGATCCTGTTGATCCTTGTTATTATGGCAGGCTTGCAGGTGGTATAGATCCTGTTGATCCTTGTTATTATGGCTGGTAGGTGGTATAGATTCTGTTGATCTTTGTTATTATGGCTGGTTTGGTGGTATAGATCCTGTTGATCCTTGTTATTATGGCTGACAGGTGGTATAGATCCTGTTGATACTTGTTATTATGGCTGGCTTGTGGTATAGATCCTGTTGATCCTTGTTATTATGGCTGGCTGGCTGGCAGGTGATATAGATGCTGTTGATCCTTGTTATTATGGCTGGCAGGTGGTATAGATCCTGTTGATCCTTGTTATTATGGCTGACAGGTGGTATAGATCCTGTTGATCCTTGTCATTATGGCTGGCTGCCAGGTGGTATAGATCCTATTGATCCTTGTTATTATGGCTGGCTGCCAGGTGGTATAGATCCTGTTGATCCTTGTTATTATGGCTGGCTGCCAGGTGGTATAGATCCTGTTGATCCTTGTTATTTTGGCTGGCAGGCGGTATAGATCCTGTTGATCCTTGTTATTATGAATGGCAGGTGGTATAGATCCTGTTTATCCTTGTTATTATGGCTGGTTGGTGGTATAGATCCTTTTGATCCTTGTTATTGTGGCTGACAGGTGGTATAGATCCTGTTGATCCTTGTTATTATGGCTGGCTGATGGTATAGATCCTGTTGATCCTTGTTTTTATGGCTGGCAGGTGGTATAGATCCTGTTTATCCTTGTTATTATGGCTGGTTGGTGGTATAGATCCTGTTGATCCTTGTTATTATGGCTGGCTGCCAGGTGGTATAGATCCTGTTGATCCTTGTTATTTTGGCTGGCAGGTGGTATAGATCCTCTTGATCCTTGTTATTATGAATGGCAGGTGGTATAGATCCTGTTTATCCTTGTTATTATGGCTGGTTGGTGGTATAGATCCTGTTGATCCTTGTTATTGTGGCTGACAGGTGGTATAGATCCTGTTGATCCTTGTTATTATGGCTGGCTGATGGTATAGATCCTGTTGATCCTTGTTAGTATGGCTGGCTGGCAGGTGGTATAGATCCTGTTGATCCTTGTTATTTTGGCTGGCAGGTGGTATAGATCCTGTTGATCCTTGTTATTATGAATGGCAGGTGGTATAGATCCTGTTTATCCTTGTTATTATGGCTGGTTGGTGGTATAGATCCTGTTGATCCTTGTTATTATGGCTACCAGGTGGTATAGATCCTGTTGATCCTTGTTATTATGGCTGGCAGGTGGCATAGATTCTGTTGATCCTTGTAATTATGGCAGGTGGTATAGATCCTGTTGATCCTTGTTATTATGGCTGGCAGGTGGTATAGATCCTGTTGATCCTTGTTATTATGGCTGGCTGGCTGGCAGGTGATATAGATCCTGTTGATCCTTGTTATTATGGCTGGCAGGTGGTATAGATCCTGTTGTACCTTGTTATTATGGCTGGCAGGGTGTATAGATCCTGTTGATCCTTGTTATTATGGCTGCCAGGTGGAATAGATCCTGTTGATCCTTGTTATTATGGCTGCCAGGTGGTATAGATTCTGTTGGTCCTTGTAATTATGGCTGGTGGTATAGATCCTGTTGATCCTTGTTATTATGGCTGCCAGGTAGTATAGATCCTGTTGATCCTTGTTATTATGGCTGGCTGTTGGTATAGATCCTGTTGATCCTTGTTATTATGGCTGTCAGGTGGTATAGATCCTGTTGATCCTTGTTATTATGGCTGGCAGGTGATATAGATCCTGTTTATCCTTGTTTATTATGGCTGGCAGGTGGTATAGATCCTGTTGACCTTGTTATTATGGCTGGCTGATGGTATAGATCCTGTTGGTCCTTGTTATTATGGCTGGCTGGCAGGTGGAATAGATCCTGTTGATCCTTGTTATTGTGGCTGGCTGGCTGGCAGGAAGTATAGATCCTGTTGATCCTTGTTTCTACACCTGCATTGCTTGCTGTTTGGGGTTTTAGGCTGGGTTTCTGTACAGCACTTTGAGATATCAGCTGATGTACGAAGGGCTATATAAATAAATTTGATTTGATTTGATTTGATTTGATTTGTTATTATGGCTGGCAGGTGTTATAGATCCTGTTGATCCTTGTTATTATGGCTGGCAGGGGGTTTAGATCCTGTTGATCCTTGTTATTATGGCTGCCAGGTGGTATAGATCCTGTTGATCCTTGTTATTATGGCTGGCAGGTGGTATAGATTCTGTTGATCCTTGTAATTATGGCTGGTGGTATAGATCCTGTTGATCCTTGTTATTATGGCTGCCAGGTGGTATAGATCCTGTTGATCCTTGTTATTATGGCTGGCTGGTGGTATAGATCCTGTTGATCCTTGTTATTATGGCTGGCAGGTGGTATAGATCCTGTTGATCCTTGTTATTATGGCAGGCTTGCAGGTGGTATAGATCCTGTTGATCCTTGTTATTATGGCTGGTAGGTGGTATAGATTCTGTTGATCTTTGTTATTATGGCTGGTTTGGTGGTATAGATCCTGTTGATCCTTGTTATTATGGCTGACAGGTGGTATAGATCCTGTTGATACTTGTTATTATGGCTGGCTTGTGGTATAGATCCTGTTGATCCTTGTTATTATGGCTGGCTGGCTGGCAGGTGATATAGATCCTGTTGATCCTTGTTATTATGGCTGGCAGGTGGTATAGATCCTGTTGATCCTTGTTATTATGGCTGGCAGGTGGTATATATCCTGTTGATCCTTGTTATAATGGCTGGTAGGTGGTATAGATTCTGTTGATCTTTGTTATTATGGCTGGTTTGGTGGTATAGATCCTGTTGATCCTTGTTATTATGGCTGCCAGGTGGTATAGATCCTGTTGATCCTTGTTATTATGGCTGGCTGGCTGCCAGGTGGTATTGATCCTGTTGATCCTTGTTATTATGGCTGGCAGGTGGTATATATCCTGTTGATCCTTGTTATTATGGCTGCCAGGTGGTATAGATCCTGTTGATCCTTGTTATTATGGCTGGTATGTGGTATAGATCCTTTTGATCCTTGTTATTATGGCTGGCTGCCAGGTGGTATAGTTCCTGTTGATCCTTTTTATTATGGCTGGCAGGTGGTATAGATCCTGCTGATCCTTGTTATTATGGCTGGCAGGTGGTATAGATCCTGTTGATCCTTGTTATTTTGGCTGGTATGTGGTATAGATCCTTTTGATCCTTGTTATTATGGCTGGCTGCCAGGTGGTATAGATCCTGTTGATCCTTGTTATTATGGCTGGCAGGTGGTATAGATCCTGTTGATACATGTTATAATGGCTGGTAGGTGGTATAGATTCTGTTGATCTTTGTTATTATGGCTGGTTTGGTGGTATAGATCCTGTTGATCCTTGTTATTATGGCTGACAGGTGGTATAGATCCTGTTGATACTTGTTATTATGGCTGGCTGGTGGTATAGATCCTGTTGATCCTTGTTATTATGGCTGGCTGGCTGGCAGGTGATATAGATCCTGTTGATCCTTGTTATTATGGCTGGCAGGTGGTATAGATCCTGTTGATCCTTGTTATTATGGCTGGCAGGTGGTATATATCCTGTTGATCCTTGTTATTATGGCTGGCTACCAGGTGGTATAGATCCTGTTGATCCTTGTTATTATGGCTGCCAGGTGGTATAGATCCTGTTGATCCTTGTTATTATGGCTGCCAGGTGGTATAGATCCTGTTGATCCTTGTTATTATGGCTGGCTGGGTGCCAGGTGGTATAGATCCTGTTGATCCGTGTTATTATGGCTGGCAGGTGGTATAGATCCTGTTGATCCTTGTTATTATGGCTGCCAGGTGGTATAGATCCTGCTGATCCTTGTTATTATGGCTGGCAGGTGGTATATATCCTGTTGATCCTTGTTATTATGGTTGGCTACCAGGTGGTATAGATCCTGTTGATCCTTGTTATTATGGCTGCCAGGTGGTATAGATCCTGTTGATCCTTGTTATTATGGCTGCCAGGTGGTATAGATCCTGTTGATCCTTGTTGTTATGGCTGGCTGGCTGCCAGGTGGTATAGATACTGTTGATCCTTGTTATTATGGCTGGCAGGTGGTATAGATCCTGTTGATCCTTGTTATTATGGCTGCCAGGTAGTATAGATCCTGTTGATCCTTGTTATTATGGCTGGTATGTGGTATAGATCCTGTTGATCGTTGTTATTATGGCTGGCTGGCTTGCAGGTGATATAGATCCTGTTGATCCTTGTAATTATGGCTGGCAGGTGGTATAGATCCTGTTGATCCTTGTTATTATGGCTGGCTGGTGGAATAGATCCTGTTGATCCTTGTTATTATGGCTGGTTGGCGGTATAGATCCTGTTGATCCTTGTTATTATGGCTGGCAGGTTGTATAGATCCTGTTGATACGTGTTATTATGGCTGGCAGGTGGTATAGATCCTGTTGATCCTTGTTATTATGGCTGGCTGGTTGTATAGATCCTGTTGATCCTTGTTATTATGGCTGGCAGGTGGTATAGATCCTGTTGATCCTTGTTATTATGGCTGGCTGATCCTCTTGATCCTTGTTATTATGGCTGCCAGGTGGTATAGATCCTGTTGAACCTTGTTATTATGGCTGGTTGGTGGTATAGATCCTGTTGATCGTTGTTATTATGGCTGGCTGGCTTGCAGGTGATATAGATCCTGTTGATCCTTGTAATTATGGCTGGCAGGTGGTATAGATCCTGTTGATCCTTGTTATTATGGCTGGCTGGTGGAATAGATCCTGTTGATCCTTGTTATTATGGCTGGTTGGCGGTATAGATCCTGTTGATCCTTGTTATTATGGCTGGCAGGTTGTATAGATCCTGTTGATCCGTGTTATTATGGCTGGCAGGTGGTATAGATCCTGTTGATCCTTGTTATTATGGCTGGCTGGTTGTATAGATCCTGTTGATCCTTGTTATTATGGTTGGCTACCAGGTGGTATAGATCCTGTTGATCCTTGTTATTATGGCTGCCAGGTGGTATAGATCCTGTTGATCCTTGTTATTATGGCTGCCAGGTGGTATAGATCCTGTTGATCCTTGTTGTTATGGCTGGCTGGCTGCCAGGTGGTATAGATACTGTTGATCCTTGTTATTATGGCTGGCAGGTGGTATAGATCCTGTTGATCCTTGTTATTATGGCTGCCAGGTAGTATAGATCCTGTTGATCCTTGTTATTATGGCTGGTATGTGGTATAGATCCTGTTGATCGTTGTTATTATGGCTGGCTGGCTTGCAGGTGATATAGATCCTGTTGATCCTTGTAATTATGGCTGGCAGGTGGTATAGATCCTGTTGATCCTTGTTATTATGGCTGGCTGGTGGAATAGATCCTGTTGATCCTTGTTATTATGGCTGGTTGGCGGTATAGATCCTGTTGATCCTTGTTATTATGGCTGGCAGGTTGTATAGATCCTGTTGATCCGTGTTATTATGGCTGGCAGGTGGTATAGATCCTGTTGATCCTTGTTATTATGGCTGGCTGGTTGTATAGATCCTGTTGATCCTTGTTATTATGGCTGGCAGGTGGTATAGATCCTGTTGATCCTTGTTATTATGGCTGGCTGATCCTCTTGATCCTTGTTATTATGGCTGCCAGGTGGTATAGATCCTGTTGAACCTTGTTATTATGGCTGGTTGGTGGTATAGATCCTGTTGATCGTTGTTATTATGGCTGGCTGGCTTGCAGGTGATATAGATCCTGTTGATCCTTGTTATTATGGCTGGCAGGTGGTATAGATCCTGTTGATCCTTGTTATTATGGCTGACAGGTGGTATAGATCCTGTTGATCCTTGTTATTATGGCTGGCTGCCAGGTGGTATAGATCCTATTGATCCTTGTTATTATGGCTGGCTGCCAGGTTGTATAGATCCTGTTGATCCTTGTTATTATGGCTGGCTGCCAGGTGGTATAGATCCTGTTGATCCTTGTTATTTTGGCTGGCAGGCGGTATAGATCCTGTTGATCCTTGTTATTATGGCTGGTTGGTGGTATAGATCCTTTTGATCCTTGTTATTGTGGCTGACAGGTGGTATAGATCCTGTTGATCCTTGTTATTATGGCTGGCTGATGGTATAGATCCTGTTGATCCTTGTTTTTATGGCTGGCAGGTGGTATAGATCCTGTTTATCCTTGTTATTATGGCTGGTTGGTGGTATAGATCCTGTTGATCCTTGTTATTATGGCTGGCTGCCAGGTGGTATAGATCCTGTTGATCCTTGTTATTTTGGCTGGCAGGTGGTATAGATCCTGTTGATCCTTGTTATTATGAATGGCAGGTGGTATAGATCCCGTTTATCCTTGTTATTATGGCTGGTTGGTGGTATAGATCCTGTTGATCCTTGTTATTGTGGCTGACAGGTGGTATAGATCCTGTTGATCCTTGTTATTATGGCTGGCTGATGGTATAGATCCTGTTGATCCTTGTTAGTATGGCTGGCTGGCAGGTGGTATAGATCCTGTTGATCCTTGTTATTTTGGCTGGCAGGTGGTATAGATCCTGTTGATCCTTGTTATTATGAATGGCAGGTGGTATAGATCCTGTTTATCCTTGTTATTATGGCTGGTTGGTGGTATAGATCCTGTTGATCCTTGTTATTATGGCTACCAGGTGGTATAGATCCTGTTGATCCTTGTTATTATGGCTGGCAGGTGGTATAGATTCTGTTGATCCTTGTAATTATGGCAGGTGGTATAGATCCTGTTGATCCTTGTTATTATGGCTGGCAGGTGGTATAGATCCTGTTGATCCTTGTTATTATGGCTGGCTGGCTGGCAGGTGATATAGATCCTGTTGATCCTTGTTATTATGGCTGCCAGGTGGAATAGATCCTGTTGATCCTTGTTATTATGGCTGGCAGGTGGTATAGATTCTGTTGGTCCTTGTAATTATGGCTGGTGGTATAGATCCTGTTGATCCTTGTTATTATGGCTGCCAGGTAGTATAGATCCTGTTGATCCTTGTTATTATGGCTGGCTGGTGGTATAGATCCTGTTGATCCTTGTTATTATGGCTGTCAGGTGGTATAGATCCTGTTGATCCTTGTTATTATGGCTGGCAGGTGATATAGATCCTGTTTATCCTTGTTTATTATGGCTGGCAGGTGGTATAGATCCTGTTGACCTTGTTATTATGGCTGGCTGATGGTATAGATCCTGTTGGTCCTTGTTATTATGGCTGGCTGGCAGGTGGAATAGATCCTGTTGATCCTTGTTATTGTGGCTGGCTGGCTGGCAGGAAGTATAGATCCTGTTGATCCTTGTTTCTACACCTGCATTGCTTGCTGTTTGGGGTTTTAGGCTGGGTTTCTGTACAGCACTTTGAGATATCAGCTGATGTACGAAGGGCTATATAAATAAATTTGATTTGATTTGATTTGATTTGATTTGTTATTATGGCTGGCAGGTGTTATAGATCCTGTTGATCCTTGTTATTATGGCTGGCAGGGGGTTTAGATCCTGTTGATCCTTGTTATTATGGCTGCCAGGTGGTATAGATCCTGTTGATCCTTGTTATTATGGCTGGCAGGTGGTATAGATTATGTTGATCCTTGTAATTATGGCTGGTTGTATAGATCCTGTTGATCCTTGTTATTATGGCTGCCAGGTGGTATAGATCCTGTTGATCCTTGTTATTATGGCTGGCTGGTGGTATAGATCCTGTTGATCCTTGTTATTATGGCTGGCAGGTGGTATAGATCCTGTTGATCCTTGTTATTATGGCAGGCTTGCAGGTGGTATAGATCCTGTTGATCCTTGTTATTATGGCTGGTAGGTGGTATAGATTCTGTTGATCTTTGTTATTATGGCTGGTTTGGTGGTATAGATCCTGTTGATCCTTGTTATTATGGCTGACAGGTGGTATAGATCCTGTTGATACTTGTTATTATGGCTGGCTGGTGGTATAGATCCTGTTGATCCTTGTTATTATGGCTGGCTGGCTGGCAGGTGATATAGATCCTGTTGATCCTTGTTATTATGGCTGGCAGGTGGTATATATCCTGTTGATCCTTGTTATAATGGCTGGTAGGTGGTATAGATTCTGTTGATCTTTGTTATTATGGCTGGTTTGGTGGTATAGATCCTGTTGATCCTTGTTATTATGGCTGCCAGGTGGTATAGATCCTGTTGATCCTTGTTATTATGGCTGGCTGGCTGCCAGGTGGTATTGATCCTGTTGATCCTTGTTATTATGGCTGGCAGGTGGTATATATCCTGTTGATCCTTGTTATTATGGCTGCCAGGTGGTATAGATCCTGTTGATCCTTGTTATTATGGCTGGTATGTGGTATAGATCCTTTTGATCCTTGTTATTATGGCTGGCTGCCAGGTGGTATAGTTCCTGTTGATCCTTTTTATTATGGCTGGCAGGTGGTATAGATCCTGCTGATCCTTGTTATTATGGCTGGCAGGTGGTATAGATCCTGTTGATCCTTGTTATTTTGGCTGGTATGTGGTATAGATCCTTTTGATCCTTGTTATTATGGCTGGCTGCCAGGTGGTATAGATCCTGTTGATCCTTGTTATTATGGCTGGCAGGTGGTATAGATCCTGTTGATACATGTTATAATGGCTGGTAGGTGGTATAGATTCTGTTGATCTTTGTTATTATGGCTGGTTTGGTGGTATAGATCCTGTTGATCCTTGTTATTATGGCTGACAGGTGGTATAGATCCTGTTGATACTTGTTATTATGGCTGGCTGGTGGTATAGATCCTGTTGATCCTTGTTATTATGGCTGGCAGGTGGTATATATCCTGTTGATCCTTGTTATTATGGCTGGCTACCAGGTGGTATAGATCCTGTTGATCCTTGTTATTATGGCTGCCAGGTGGTATAGATCCTGTTGATCCTTGTTATTATGGCTGCCAGGTGGTATAGATCCTGTTGATCCTTGTTATTATGGCTGGCTGGCTGCCAGGTGGTATAGATCCTGTTGATCCGTGTTATTATGGCTGGCAGGTGGTATAGATCCTGTTGATCCTTGTTATTATGGCTGCCAGGTGGTATAGATCCTGTTGATCCTTGTTATTATGGCTGGCAGGTGGTATATATCCTGTTGATCCTTGTTATTATGGTTGGCTACCAGGTGGTATAGATCCTGTTGATCCTTGTTATTATGGCTGCCAGGTGGTATAGATCCTGTTGATCCTTGTTATTATGGCTGCCAGGTGGTATAGAACCTGTTGATCCTTGTTATTATGGCTGGCTGCCAGGTGGTATAGATACTGTTGATCCTTGTTATTATGGCTGGCAGGTGGTATAGATCCTGTTGATCCTTGTTATTATGGCTGCCAGGTAGTATAGATCCTGTTGATCCTTGTTATTATGGCTGGTATGTGGTATAGATCCTGTTGATCGTTGTTATTATGGCTGGCTGGCTTGCAGGTGATATAGATCCTGTTGATCCTTGTAATTATGGCTGGCAGGTGGTATAGATCCTGTTGATCCTTGTTATTATGGCTGGCTGGTGGAATAGATCCTGTTGATCCTTGTTATTATGGCTGGTTGGCGGTATAGATCCTGTTGATCCTTGTTATTATGGCTGGCAGGTTGTATAGATCCTGTTGATCCGTGTTATTATGGCTGGCAGGTGGTATAGATCCTGTTGATCCTTGTTATTATGGCTGGCTGGTTGTATAGATCCTGTTGATCCTTGTTATTATGGCTGGCAGGTGGTATAGATCCTGTTGATCCTTGTTATTATGGCTGGCTGATCCTCTTGATCCTTGTTATTATGGCTGCCAGGTGGTATAGATCCTGTTGAACCTTGTTATTATGGCTGACAGGTGGTATAGATCCTGTTGATCCTTGTTATTATGGCTGGCTGGCTTGCAGGTGATATAGATCCTGTTGATCCTTGTTATTATGGCTGGCAGGTGGTATAGATCCTGTTGATCCTTGTTATTATGGCTGACAGGTGGTATAGATCCTGTTGATCCTTGTTATTATGGCTGGCTGCCAGGTGGTATAGATCCTATTGATCCTTGTTATTATGGCTGGCTGCCAGGTTGTATAGATCCTGTTTATCCTTGTTATTATGGCTGGCTGCCAGGTGGTATAGATCCTGTTGATCCTTGTTATTTTGGCTGGCAGGCGGTATAGATCCTGTTGATCCTTGTTATTGTGAATGGCAGGTGGTATAGATCCTGTTTATCCTTGTTATTATGGCTGGTTGGTGGTATAGATCCTTTTGATCCTTGTTATTGTGGCTGACAGGTGGTATAGATCCTGTTGATCCTTGTTATTATGGCTGGCTGATGGTATAGATCCTGTTGATCCTTGTTTTTATGGCTGGCAGGTGGTATAGATCCTGTTTATCCTTGTTATTATGGCTGGTTGGTGGTATAGATCCTGTTGATCCTTGTTATTATGGCTGGCTGCCAGGTGGTATAGATCCTGTTGATCCTTGTTATTTTGGCTGGCAGGTGGTATAGATCCTGTTGATCCTTGTTATTATGAATGGCAGGTGGTATAGATCCCGTTTATCCTTGTTATTATGGCTGGTTGGTGGTATAGATCCTGTTGATCCTTGTTATTGTGGCTGACAGGTGGTATAGATCCTGTTGATCCTTGTTATTATGGCTGGCTGATGGTATAGATCCTGTTGATCCTTGTTAGTATGGCTGGCTGGCAGGTGGTATAGATCCTGTTGATCCTTGTTATTTTGGCTGGCAGGTGGTATAGATCCTGTTGATCCTTGTTATTATGAATGGCAGGTGGTATAGATCCTGTTTATCCTTGTTATTATGGCTGGTTGGTGGTATAGATCCTGTTGATCCTTGTTATTATGGCTACCAGGTGGTATAGATCCTGTTGATCCTTGTTATTATGGCTGGCAGGTGGTATAGATTCTGTTGATCCTTGTAATTATGGCTGCCAGGTGGTATAGATCCTGTTGATCCTTGTTGTTATGGCTGGCTGGCTGCCAGGTGGTATAGATACTGTTGATCCTTGTTATTATGGCTGGCAGGTGGTATAGATCCTGTTGATCCTTGTTATTATGGCTGCCAGGTAGTATAGATCCTGTTGATCCTTGTTATTATGGCTGGTATGTGGTATAGATCCTGTTGATCGTTGTTATTATGGCTGGCTGGCTTGCAGGTGATATAGATCCTGTTGATCCTTGTAATTATGGCTGGCAGGTGGTATAGATCCTGTTGATCCTTGTTATTATGGCTGGCTGGTGGAATAGATCCTGTTGATCCTTGTTATTATGGCTGGTTGGCGGTATAGATCCTGTTGATCCTTGTTATTATGGCTGGCAGGTTGTATAGATCCTGTTGATCCGTGTTATTATGGCTGGCAGGTGGTATAGATCCTGTTGATCCTTGTTATTATGGCTGGCTGGTTGTATAGATCCTGTTGATCCTTGTTATTATGGCTGGCAGGTGGTATAGATCCTGTTGATCGTTGTTATTATGGCTGGCTGGCTTGCAGGTGATATAGATCCTGTTGATCCTTGTTATTATGGCTGGCAGGTGGTATAGATCCTGTTGATCCTTGTTATTATGGCTGACAGGTGGTATAGATCCTGTTGATCCTTGTTATTATGGCTGGCTGCCAGGTGGTATAGATCCTATTGATCCTTGTTATTATGGCTGGCTGCCAGGTTGTATAGATCCTGTTGATCCTTGTTATTATGGCTGGCTGCCAGGTGGTATAGATCCTGTTGATCCTTGTTATTTTGGCTGGCAGGCGGTATAGATCCTGTTGATCCTTGTTATTATGGCTGGTTGGTGGTATAGATCCTTTTGATCCTTGTTATTGTGGCTGACAGGTGGTATAGATCCTGTTGATCCTTGTTATTATGGCTGGCTGATGGTATAGATCCTGTTGATCCTTGTTTTTATGGCTGGCAGGTGGTATAGATCCTGTTTATCCTTGTTATTATGGCTGGTTGGTGGTATAGATCCTGTTGATCCTTGTTATTATGGCTGGCTGCCAGGTGGTATAGATCCTGTTGATCCTTGTTATTTTGGCTGGCAGGTGGTATAGATCCTGTTGATCCTTGTTATTATGAATGGCAGGTGGTATAGATCCCGTTTATCCTTGTTATTATGGCTGGTTGGTGGTATAGATCCTGTTGATCCTTGTTATTGTGGCTGACAGGTGGTATAGATCCTGTTGATCCTTGTTATTATGGCTGGCTGATGGTATAGATCCTGTTGATCCTTGTTAGTATGGCTGGCTGGCAGGTGGTATAGATCCTGTTGATCCTTGTTATTTTGGCTGGCAGGTGGTATAGATCCTGTTGATCCTTGTTATTATGAATGGCAGGTGGTATAGATCCTGTTTATCCTTGTTATTATGGCTGGTTGGTGGTATAGATCCTGTTGATCCTTGTTATTTTGGCTACCAGGTGGTATAGATCCTGTTGATCCTTGTTATTATGGCTGGCAGGTGGTATAGATTCTGTTGATCCTTGTAATTATGGCAGGTGGTATAGATCCTGTTGATCCTTGTTATTATGGCTGGCAGGTGGTATAGATCCTGTTGATCCTTGTTATTATGGCTGGCTGGCTGGCAGGTGATATAGATCCTGTTGATCCTTGTTATTATGGCTGGCAGGTGGTATAGATCCTGTTGTACCTTGTTATTATGGCTGGCAGGGGGTATAGATCCTGTTGATCCTTGTTATTATGGCTGCCAGGTGGAATAGATCCTGTTGATCCTTGTTATTATGGCTGGCAGGTGGTATAGATTCTGTTGGTCCTTGTAATTATGGCTGGTGGTATAGATCCTGTTGATCCTTGTTATTATGGCTGCCAGGTAGTATAGATCCTGTTGATCCTTGTTATTATGGCTGGCTGGTGGTA
The DNA here is from genome assembly GCF_045791955.1 of Oncorhynchus clarkii lewisi. NCBI lineage: Eukaryota > Metazoa > Chordata > Actinopteri > Salmoniformes > Salmonidae > Oncorhynchus > Oncorhynchus clarkii. The sequence continues at coordinate 59,932,422 of NC_092169.1, forward strand.
TAGATCCTGTTGATCCTTGTTATTATGGCTGTCAGGTGGTATAGATCCTGTTGATCCTTGTTATTATGGCTGGCAGGTGATATAGATCCTGTTTATCCTTGTTTATTATGGCTGGCAGGTGGTATAGATCCTGTTGACCTTGTTATTATGGCTGGCTGATGGTATAGATCCTGTTGGTCCTTGTTATTATGGCTGGCTGGCAGGTGGAATAGATCCTGTTGATCCTTGTTATTGTGGCTGGCTGGCTGGCAGGAAGTATAGATCCTGTTGATCCTTGTTTCTACACCTGCATTGCTTGCTGTTTGGGGTTTTAGGCTGGGTTTCTGTACAGCACTTTGAGATATCAGCTGATGTACGAAGGGCTATATAAATAAATTTGATTTGATTTGATTTGATTTGATTTGTTATTATGGCTGGCAGGTGTTATAGATCCTGTTGATCCTTGTTATTATGGCTGGCAGGGGGTTTAGATCCTGTTGATCCTTGTTATTATGGCTGCCAGGTGGTATAGATCCTGTTGATCCTTGTTATTATGGCTGGCAGGTGGTATAGATTATGTTGATCCTTGTAATTATGGCTGGTGGTATAGATCCTGTTGATCCTTGTTATTATGGCTGCCAGGTGGTATAGATCCTGTTGATCCTTGTTATTATGGCTGGCTGGTGGTATAGATCCTGTTGATCCTTGTTATTATGGCTGGCAGGTGGTATAGATCCTGTTGATCCTTGTTATTATGGCAGGCTTGCAGGTGGTATAGATCCTGTTGATCCTTGTTATTATGGCTGGTAGGTGGTATAGATTCTGTTGATCTTTGTTATTATGGCTGGTTTGGTGGTATAGATCCTGTTGATCCTTGTTATTATGGCTGACAGGTGGTATAGATCCTGTTGATACTTGTTATTATGGCTGGCTGGTGGTATAGATCCTGTTGATCCTTGTTATTATGGCTGGCTGGCTGGCAGGTGATATAGATCCTGTTGATCCTTGTTATTATGGCTGGCAGGTGGTATAGATCCTGTTGATCCTTGTTATTATGGCTGGCAGGTGGTATATATCCTGTTGATCCTTGTTATAATGGCTGGTAGGTGGTATAGATTCTGTTGATCTTTGTTATTATGGCTGGTTTGGTGGTATAGATCCTGTTGATCCTTGTTATTATGGCTGCCAGGTGGTATAGATCCTGTTGATCCTTGTTATTATGGCTGGCTGGCTGCCAGGTGGTATTGATCCTGTTGATCCTTGTTATTATGGCTGGCAGGTGGTATATATCCTGTTGATCCTTGTTATTATGGCTGCCAGGTGGTATAGATCCTGTTGATCCTTGTTATTATGGCTGGTATGTGGTATAGATCCTTTTGATCCTTGTTATTATGGCTGGCTGCCAGGTGGTATAGTTCCTGTTGATCCTTTTTATTATGGCTGGCAGGTGGTATAGATCCTGCTGATCCTTGTTATTATGGCTGGCAGGTGGTATAGATCCTGTTGATCCTTGTTATTTTGGCTGGTATGTGGTATAGATCCTTTTGATCCTTGTTATTATGGCTGGCTGCCAGGTGGTATAGATCCTGTTGATCCTTGTTATTATGGCTGGCAGGTGGTATAGATCCTGTTGATACATGTTATAATGGCTGGTAGGTGGTATAGATTCTGTTGATCTTTGTTATTATGGCTGGTTTGGTGGTATAGATCCTGTTGATCCTTGTTATTATGGCTGACAGGTGGTATAGATCCTGTTGATACTTGTTATTATGGCTGGCTGGTGGTATAGATCCTGTTGATCCTTGTTATTATGGCTGGCTGGCTGGCAGGTGATATAGATCCTGTTGATCCTTGTTATTATGGCTGGCAGGTGGTATAGATCCTGTTGATCCTTGTTATTATGGCTGGCAGGTGGTATATATCCTGTTGATCCTTGTTATTATGGCTGGCTACCAGGTGGTATAGATCCTGTTGATCCTTGTTATTATGGCTGCCAGGTGGTATAGATCCTGTTGATCCTTGTTATTATGGCTGCCAGGTGGTATAGATCCTGTTGATCCTTGTTATTATGGCTGGCTGGCTGCCAGGTGGTATAGATCCTGTTGATCCGTGTTATTATGGCTGGCAGGTGGTATCGATCCTGTTGATCCTTGTTATTATGGCTGCCAGGTGGTATAGATCCTGTTGATCCTTGTTATTATGGCTGGCAGGTGGTATATATCCTGTTGATCCTTGTTATTATGGTTGGCTACCAGGTGGTATAGATCCTGTTGATCCTTGTTATTATGGCTGCCAGGTGGTATAGATCCTGTTGATCCTTGTTATTATGGCTGCCAGGTGGTATAGAACCTGTTGATCCTTGTTATTATGGCTGGCTGGCTGCCAGGTGGTATAGATACTGTTGATCCTTGTTATTATGGCTGGCAGGTGGTATAGATCCTGTTGATCCTTGTTATTATGGCTGCCAGGTAGTATAGATCCTGTTGATCCTTGTTATTATGGCTGGTATGTGGTATAGATCCTGTTGATCGTTGTTATTATGGCTGGCTGGCTTGCAGGTGATATAGATCCTGTTGATCCTTGTAATTATGGCTGGCAGGTGGTATAGATCCTGTTGATCCTTGTTATTATGGCTGGCTGGTGGAATAGATCCTGTTGATCCTTGTTATTATGGCTGGTTGGCGGTATAGATCCTGTTGATCCTTGTTATTATGGCTGGCAGGTTGTATAGATCCTGTTGATCCGTGTTATTATGGCTGGCAGGTGGTATAGATCCTGTTGATCCTTGTTATTATGGCTGGCTGGTTGTATAGATCCTGTTGATCCTTGTTATTATGGCTGGCAGGTGGTATAGATCCTGTTGATCCTTGTTATTATGGCTGGCTGATCCTCTTGATCCTTGTTATTATGGCTGCCAGGTGGTATAGATCCTGTTGAACCTTGTTATTATGGCTGGTTAGTGGTATAGATCCTGTTGATCGTTGTTATTATGGCTGGCTGGCTTGCAGGTGATATAGATCCTGTTGATCCTTGTTATTATGGCTGGCAGGTGGTATAGATCCTGTTGATCCTTGTTATTATGGCTGACAGGTGGTATAGATCCTGTTGATCCTTGTTATTATGGCTGGCTGCCAGGTGGTATAGATCCTATTGATCCTTGTTATTATGGCTGGCTGCCAGGTTGTATAGATCCTGTTGATCCTTGTTATTATGGCTGGCTGCCAGGTGATATAGATCCTGTTGATCCTTGTTATTTTGGCTGGCAGGCGGTATAGATCCTGTTGATCCTTGTTATTATGAATGGCAGGTGGTATAGATCCTGTTTATCCTTGTTATTATGGCTGGTTGGTGGTATAGATCCTTTTGATCCTTGTTATTGTGGCTGACAGGTGGTATAGATCCTGTTGATCCTTGTTATTATGGCTGGCTGATGGTATAGATCCTGTTGATCCTTGTTTTTATGGCTGGCAGGTGGTATAGATCCTGTTTATCCTTGTTATTATGGCTGGTTGGTGGTATAGATCCTGTTGATCCTTGTTATTATGGCTGGCTGCCAGGTGGTATAGATCCTGTTGATCCTTGTTATTTTGGCTGGCAGGTGGTATAGATCCTGTTGATCCTTGTTATTATGAATGGCAGGTGGTATAGATCCCGTTTATCCTTGTTATTATGGCTGGTTGGTGGTATAGATCCTGTTGATCCTTGTTATTGTGGCTGACAGGTGGTATAGATCCTGTTGATCCTTGTTATTATGGCTGGCTGATGGTATAGATCCTGTTGATCCTTGTTAGTATGGCTGGCTGGCAGGTGGTATAGATCCTGTTGATCCTTGTTATTTTGGCTGGCAGGTGGTATAGATCCTGTTGATCCTTGTTATTATGAATGGCAGGTGGTATAGATCCTGTTTATCCTTGTTATTATGGCTGGTTGGTGGTATAGATCCTGTTGATCCTTGTTATTATGGCTACCAGGTGGTATAGATCCTGTTGATCCTTGTTATTATGGCTGGCAGGTGGTATAGATTCTGTTGATCCTTGTAATTATGGCAGGTGGTATAGATCCTGTTGATCCTTGTTATTATGGCTGGCAGGTGGTATAGATCCTGTTGATCCTTGTTATTATGGCTGGCTGGCTGGCAGGTGATATAGATCCTGTTGATCCTTGTTATTATGGCTGGCAGGTGGTATAGATCCTGTTGTACCTTGTTATTATGGCTGGCAGGGGGTATAGATCCTGTTGATCCTTGTTATTATGGCTGCCAGGTGGAATAGATCCTGTTGTACCTTGTTATTATGGCTGGCAGGTGGTATAGATTCTGTTGGTCCTTGTAATTATGGCTGGATGTATAGATCCTGTTGATCCTTGTTATTATGGCTGCCAGGTAGTATAGATCCTGTTGATCCTTGTTATTATGGCTGGCTGGTGGTATAGATCCTGTTGATCCTTGTTATTATGGCTGGCAGGTGGTATAGATCCTGTTGATCCTTGTTATTATGGCTGGCAGGTGATATAGATCCTGTTGATCCTGGTTTATTATGGCTGGCTGATGGTATAGATCCTGTTGGTCCTTGTTATTATGGCTGGCTGGCAGGTGGAATAGATCCTGTTGATCCTTGTTATTGTGGCTGGCTGGCTGGCAGGTAGTATAGATCCTGTTGATCCTTGTTTCTACACCTGCATTGCTTGCTGTTTGGGGTTTTAGGCTGGGTTTCTGTACAGCACTTTGAGATATCAGCTGATGTACGAAGGGCTATATAAATAAATGGCTGGCTTGCAGGTGATATAGATCCTGTTGATCCTTGTAATTATGGCTGGCAGGTGGTATAGATCCTGTTGATCCTTGTTATTATGGCTGGCTGGTGGAATAGATCCTGTTGATCCTTGTTATTATGGCTGGTTGGCGGTATAGATCCTGTTGATCCTTGTTATTATGGCTGGCAGGTTGTATAGATCCTGTTGATCCGTGTTATTATGGCTGGCAGGTGGTATAGATCCTGTTGATCCTTGTTATTATGGCTGGCTGGTTGTATAGATCCTGTTGATCCTTGTTATTATGGCTGGCAGGTGGTATAGATCCTGTTGATCCTTGTTATTATGGCTGGCTGATCCTCTTGATCCTTGTTATTATGGCTGCCAGGTGGTATAGATCCTGTTGAACCTTGTTATTATGGCTGGTTAGTGGTATAGATCCTGTTGATCGTTGTTATTATGGCTGGCTGGCTTGCAGGTGATATAGATCCTGTTGATCCTTGTTATTATGGCTGGCAGGTGGTATAGATCCTGTTGATCCTTGTTATTATGGCTGACAGGTGGTATAGATCCTGTTGATCCTTGTTATTATGGCTGGCTGGCAGGTGGTATAGATCCTATTGATCCTTGTTATTATGGCTGGCTGCCAGGTTGTATAGATCCTGTTGATCCTTGTTATTATGGCTGGCTGCCAGGTGGTATAGATCCTGTTGATCCTTGTTATTTTGGCTGGCAGGCGGTATAGATCCTGTTGATCCTTGTTATTATGAATGGCAGGTGGTATAGATCCTGTTTATCCTTGTTATTATGGCTGGTTGGTGGTATAGATCCTTTTGATCCTTGTTATTGTGGCTGACAGGTGGTATAGATCCTGTTGATCCTTGTTATTATGGCTGGCTGATGGTATAGATCCTGTTGATCCTTGTTTTTATGGCTGGCAGGTGGTATAGATCCTGTTTATCCTTGTTATTATGGCTGGTTGGTGGTATAGATCCTGTTGATCCTTGTTATTATGGCTGGCTGCCAGGTGGTATAGATCCTGTTGATCCTTGTTATTTTGGCTGGCAGGTGGTATAGATCCTGTTGATCCTTGTTATTATGAATGGCAGGTGGTATAGATCCCGTTTATCCTTGTTATTATGGCTGGTTGGTGGTATAGATCCTGTTGATCCTTGTTATTGTGGCTGACAGGTGGTATAGATCCTGTTGATCCTTGTTATTATGGCTGGCTGATGGTATAGATCCTGTTGATCCTTGTTAGTATGGCTGGCTGGCAGGTGGTATAGATCCTGTTGATCCTTGTTATTTTGGCTGGCAGGTGGTATAGATCCTGTTGATCCTTGTTATTATGAATGGCAGGTGGTATAGATCCTGTTTATCCTTGTTATTATGGCTACCAGGTGGTATAGATCCTGTTGATCCTTGTTATTATGGCTGGCAGGTGGTATAGATTCTGTTGATCCTTGTAATTATGGCAGGTGGTATAGATCCTGTTGATCCTTGTTATTATGGCTGGCAGGTGGTATAGATCCTGTTGATCCTTGTTATTATGGCTGGCTGGCTGGCAGGTGATATAGATCCTGTTGATCCTTGTTATTATGGCTGGCAGGTGGTATAGATCCTGTTGTACCTTGTTATTATGGCTGGCAGGGGGTATAGATCCTGTTGATCCTTGTTATTATGGCTGCCAGGTGGAATAGATCCTGTTGTACCTTGTTATTATGGCTGGCAGGTGGTATAGATTCTGTTGGTCCTTGTAATTATGGCTGGATGTATAGATCCTGTTGATCCTTGTTATTATGGCTGCCAGGTAGTATAGATCCTGTTGATCCTTGTTATTATGGCTGGCTGGTGGTATAGATCCTGTTGATCCTTGTTATTATGGCTGGCAGGTGGTATAGATCCTGTTGATCCTTGTTATTATGGCTGGCAGGTGATATAGATCCTGTTGATCCTTGTTTATTATGGCAAGGCTGATGGTATAGATCCTGTTGGTCCTTGTTATTATGGCTGGCTGGCAGGTGGAATAGATCCTGTTGATCCTTGTTATTGTGGCTGGCTGGCTGGCAGGTAGTATAGATCCTGTTGATCCTTGTTTCTACACCTGCATTGCTTGCTGTTTGGGGTTTTAGGCTGGGTTTCTGTACAGCACTTTGAGATATCAGCTGATGTACGAAGGGCTATATAAATAAATTTGATTTGATTTGATTTGATTTGATTTGTTATTATGGCTGGCAGGTGTTATAGATCCTGTTGATCCTTGTTATTATGGCTGGCAGGGGGTTTAGATCCTGTTGATCCTTGTTATTATGGCTGCCAGGTGGTATAGATCCTGTTGATCCTTGTTATTATGGCTGGCAGGTGGTATAGATTCTGTTGATCCTTGTAATTATGGCTGGTGGTATAGATCCTGTTGATCCTTGTTATTATGGCTGCCAGGTGGTATAGATCCTGTTGATCCTTGTTATTATGGCTGGCTGGTGGTATAGATCCTGTTGATCCTTGTTATTATGGCTGGCAGGTGGTATAGATCCTGTTGATCCTTGTTATTATGGCAGGCTTGCAGGTGGTATAGATCCTGTTGATCCTTGTTATTATGGCTGGTAGGTGGTATAGATTCTGTTGATCTTTGTTATTATGGCTGGTTTGGTGGTATAGATCCTGTTGATCCTTGTTATTATGGCTGACAGGTGGTATAGATCCTGTTGATACTTGTTATTATGGCTGGCTGGTGGTATAGATCCTGTTGATCCTTGTTATTATGGCTGGCAGGTGGTATATATCCTGTTGATCCTTGTTATTATGGCTGGCTACCAGGTGGTATAGATCCTGTTGATCCTTGTTATTATGGCTGCCAGGTGGTATAGATCCTGTTGATCCTTGTTATTATGGCTGCCAGGTGGTATAGATCCTGTTGATCCTTGTTATTATGGCTGGCTTGCAGGTGGTATAGATCCTGTTGATCCTTGTTATTATGGCTGGTAGGTGGTATAGATTCTGTTGATCTTTGTTATTATGGCTGGTTTGGTGGTATAGATCCTGTTGATCCTTGTTATTATGGCTGACAGGTGGTATAGATCCTGTTGATCCTTGTTATTATGGCTGGCAGGTGGTATAGATCCTGTTGATCCTTGTTATTATGGCTGGCAGGTGGTATATATCCTGTTGATCCTTGTTATTATGGCTGGCTACCAGGTGGTATAGATCCTGTTGATCCTTGTTATTATGGCTGCCAGGTGGTATAGATCCTGTTGATCCTTGTTATTATGGCTGCCAGGTGGTATAGATCCTGTTGATCCTTGTTATTATGGCTGGCTGGCTGCCAGGTGGTATTGATCCTGTTGATCCTTGTTATTATGGCTGGCAGGTGGTATATATCCTGTTGATCCTTGTTATTATGGCTGCCAGGTGGTATAGATCCTGTTGATCCTTGTTATTATGGCTGGCAGGTGGTATAGATCCTGCTGATCCTTGTTATTATGGCTGGCAGGTGGTATAGATCCTGTTGATCCTTGTTATTTTGGCTGGCAGGTGGTATAGATCCTGTTGAACCTGGTTATTATGGCAGGCTTCCTGCTAGGGACATGCCATCTACTGTACTCTTGTAGAGAGACACTGTCAGGGACATGCCATCTAATGTACTCTTGTAAAGATATCAGGGACATCGCATCTAATGTTGCTTGTAAAGATATCTCTCTCTCTTCCCCTCCCCCCTTTCTACCTACCTGGTGATGACGTAGGGAGCAAAGCAGACAATGAACGTGCCGATGAAGGTACTGATCTTCCTGGTTGCTCTCTGTCTCCTCCTCTTCTGCTCCTCCAGACAACGCTCTCGAACACTGATCAGGGAAATATGTGGTTTCACTTTATTTGACACACGTCTTCATGACGTGAACGTGATTATGTTGTTAGACCTAAAATCGGGTTTCATGAGTTGTCATTAGGTGCCATGAGGTGTCATGAGGTGTCATGGGGTGTCATGAGGTGTCATGAGGTTTCATTATGTTTCATGAGGTGTCATGTGGTGCCATGAGGTGCCATTATGTGTCATTAGGTTTTATTAGGTGCCATGAGGTTTCATGAGGTGTCATTATGTTTCATGAGGTGCCATGAGGTGCCATGAGGTGCCATGAGGTGCCATTAGGTGTGCTGAAGTGACATGAGGTGTCATTAGGTGTCATTAGGTGTCATTAGGTGTCATTATGTTTCATTAGGTGCCAATGGGTGTCATGAGGTGCCATGAGGTGCCATGGGGTGCCACGAGGTGCCACGAGGTGTCATGAGGTGTCATGAGGTGCCATGAGGTGCCATGAGTGCCAATGGGTGTCATGAGGTGCCATGAAGTGTCATGAGGTGCCATGGGGTGCCACGAGGTGCCATGAGGTGCCATTAGGTGTAATTAGGTGTCATTAGGTGTGCTGTAATGACACGAGGTGTCATTAGGTGTGCTGAAGTGACATGAGGTGCCATGAGGTGCCATGAGGTGCCATGAGGTGTCATTATGTGTCATTAGTTGTCATGAGGTGCCATGAGGTGCCATTAAATGACATGAGTTGTCGTTATGTGTCATTAGGTGTGCTTAGGTGTGCTGTAATGACACGAGGTGTCATTAGGTGTCTGTGTCTGTTTATCTGTAAGCCATAGAGATTGAGGACGACAGTGTGTATGTGTGCATGTGTGTGCATATGCATGTGCACATGGCAGTCGTAGACAGCAATATTGTCATAATCATGTTATGACACTAGAGTGGTTAAAGACACGTGTGTTTTACATGATTACGTGACGTGTGTGTGTGTGGTCTGGTGTGATGATGGTTATAGAATTTTAACCATATCAGACTGTTTTATCCAGAAAAACAGACAAAGAGTCTGTCTATTGTGCCACAGTAAATGACCATGTAATAGGATACCCCTCCCACACAGTAAAACACTGGTTCTATCCTATTCTAACCAGGAAACAGACTGCATCCCAAATGGCAACTCCATTCCCTATTTAGTGCACTACTTTCAACCAGGGCTCTGATCTAAAGTGGTGCACTACAGAGGGAACAAGGTGCCATTTGGGATGCATCCAGAGCTGAAACGATCTGGAGTTACTACATGTATAACAGATATAACCACTAACTATCTGGAGTTATTACATGTATATATAACCATTAACTATCTGGGGTTACTACATGTATATATAACCATTAACTATCTGGAGTTACTACATGTCTATATAACCATTAACTATCTGGAGTTACTACATGTAGAACAGATATAACCATTAACTATCTGGAGTTACTACATGTAGAACAGATATAACCATTAACTATCTGGAGTTACTACATATTTATATAACCATTAACTATCTGGGGTTACTACATGTAGAACAGATATAACCATTAACTATCTGGAGTTACTACATGTAGAACATACTGTATATTGAACACAATAGAAGAGAACACAGTAAAACATAATGGATTAGAACACAATAGAATAGAACACAATAGAATAGAACACAATATAACACAATAGAATAGAACACAATAGAACACAATAGAATAGAACACAATAGAACACAATAGAACACAATAGAGCACAGTAGAATATAATACAATAGAATAGACTCAACAGAACACAACACAATAGAACATAATAGCATAGAACACAATAGAATAGAACACAACAGAATAGAACACAATAGAATAGAACACAATAGAACACAATAGAGCACAGTAGAATAGAATACAATAGAATAGACTCAACAGAACACAACACAATAGAACATAATAGAATAGAACACAATAGAATAGCACACAACAGAATAGAACACAATAGAATAGAACACACCAGAATTGGACACAATAGAACACAATAGAATAGAACACAATAGAACACAATAGAGCACAGTAGAATACAATAGAATAGACTCAACAGAACACAACATAATAGAACACAATAGACCACAGTAGAACACAACACAATAGAACACAACAGAAAATAACGCAATAGAACACAATATAACACAACGCAACACCATATAACACAATGGAACACAACACAACACCATATAACACAATAGAACACAATAGAACACAACAGAATATAACACAACAGAATAGAACACAACACAATATAACACAACACAATAGAACACAACAGAATAGAACACAACAGAATAGAACACAACAGAATAGAGCACAACAGAATTGAACACAACAGAATAGAACACAACAGAATAGAACACAACAGAATAGAACACAACAGAATAGAACACAACAGAATAGAACACAACAGAATAGAACACAACACAATATAACACAACAGAATAGAACACAACAGAATAGAACACAACAGAATAGAACACAACAGAATTGAACACAACAGAATAGAACACAACACAATAGAACACAACAGAATAGAACACAACACAATATAACACAACACAATATAACACAACAGAATAGAACACAACAGAATAGAACACAACAGAATAGAACACAACACAATAGAACACAACAGAATAGAACACAACACAATAGAACACAACACAATAGAACACAACACAATATAACACAATAGAACACAACACAATATAACACAACAGAATAGAACACAACACAATAGAACGCAATAGAACACAACACAATATAACACAACAGAATAGAACACAACAGAATAGAACACAACACAATAGAACACAACACAATAGAACACAACACAATAGAACACAACACAATATAACACAACAGAATAGAACACAACACAATAGAACACAATAGAACACAACACAATATAACACAACAGAATAGAACACAACAGAATAGAACACAACACAATAGAACACAACACAATAGAACACAACACAATAGAACACAACACAATAGAACACAACACAATAGAACACAATAGAACACAACACAATATAACACAACAGAATAGAACACAACAGAATATAACACAACAGAATAGAACACAACACAATAGAACACAACAGAATAGAACACAATAGAACACAACACAATATAACACAACAGAATAGAACACAACAGAATATAACACAACACAATAGAACACAACAGAATAGAACACAACAGAATAGAACACAACAGAATAGAACACAACACAATAGAACACAACAGAATAGAACACAACAGAATAGAACACAACAGAATAGAACACAACACAATAGAACACAATAGAACACAACAGAATAGAACACAACACAATAGAACACAACAGATCATAATAGAATAAAGAAATGTCCCATGATGCATTGTTCTGGTTTCAACATGAATTCAAAACAATAGTGAGTTGGAGTAAGGTGAGTTGGAGTAAGGTGAGTTGGAGTAAGGTGAGTTGGAGTAAGGTGAGTTGGAGTAAGGTCAGTTGGAGTAAGGTGAGTTGGAGTAAGGTGAGTTGGAGTAAGGTCAGTTGGAGTAAGGTGAGTTGGAGTAAGGTGAGTTGGAGTAAGTTCAGTTGGAGTAAAGTGAGTTGGAGTAAGGTCAGTTGGAGTACGGTGAGTTGGAGTAAGGTGAGTTGGAGTAAGGTCAGTTGGAGTAAAGTGAGTTGGAGTAAGGTGAGTTGGAGTAAGGTGAGTTGGAGTAAGGTCAGTTGGAGTAAGGTCAGTTGGAGTAAGGTGAGTTGGAGTAAGGTGAGTTGGAGTAAGGTGAGTTGGAGTAAAGTGCACAGAGAGAAATGCAACTCAAAGACCTCCTCTTACCTTGGGTGAATATCCACAAGCAGCACTAAAGTTTGCATTGTGATAACGTCTATCCGTTTACAGTGGAACCTGGCCACCTTCAGCACTTTCAGGTATGTGACACACAGGACTAGAAAGGACAGGAGAAAGGTGAGGGAGTGAAATACCACAGTAAAGACAACAAACGGAGTCTGACTGTTCTCCGTCACGTCGGAGAGCGTGCACGACGCGTAAAGCGGACGGTATCCCACCCACGAGAGGCAAGCAGCCGCCGTCGAAAAAGACATAGAATGTATCCACGTGTATCCGAGCACGAGAGCGGCATCTCTACGTCGTATTCTAGAGTGGTACCTCAACGGGAACACGACAGCGATCCACCTGTCGATGCTCAGAGCGGCCATGCTCAACATCGAATTAGTGGTTAAAAATGTCTCCGAGAAGCCGACCAACTGACAGAAAGCGTCACTACCGGGCTGACCCTTGTTGACGAGACCCACCAGAGTTAGAGGCATGTTGGAAACGGTCAGCAACAAGTTACAAAAAGTGAGGTTGAGGGTGAACACACAGGGCACTTGCTTCCTGATCTGTGGGTTGTACAGAAAGCAGATCAGCACCACGGCGTTGGACAGCAACGACACTACGATAATGACTAGCATCAAGACGAAGAGAAGCACCTCCACAGCGGCCATGGTGTGTGTCCCGGTCACTTATTATAAATCTGCTTTTTGGTAATGATTATGTCCAGATCCAGCCACCGTATGTGGTTATGGAATAAAGGCATGGTGTTAGCTGGAAGACTCACCCCATAACCACATCCAGACATTCCCTGGTTATATCCCTCTCCTGTGGAGCGCAACCGTGTCTCTCCTCTGCCTTGTTGTCCTCAGACTTCTACTGCAGGAACCAGCAGAGGGGATGGTGAAGTCCATCAAGTTAGGAGGATTCCAAACATAATGAGAGAGGCAGAGAGAGAGAGGCAAGTAAACTCCCCCGTTTACGACTAAGTGCAAAGAAACGCCAGCTGTCAGGCGCTGTGCCAATATGCCCGTGTCTCTGCAGTGGTGTTATCTTCTGTGACGCTGCTCTCTCAAGACAGCTCCTCTCTCTCTCTCTCTCTCTCTCTCTCTCTCTCTCTCTCTCTCTCTCTCTCTCTGTATCTCTCTCGCTCGCTCTCTCTCTTCAGAATAGACTGAGTGGGAGGTAGATCTCCTCTCTCTCTCTCTCTCTCTGTCTTCAGAATAGACTGAGTGGGAGGTAGATCTCCTCTCTCTCTCTGTCTTCAGAATAGACTGAGTGGGAGGTAGATCTCCTCTCTCTCTCTCTCCAGAATAGACTGAGTGGGAGGTAGATCTCCTCTCTCTCTCTCTTCAGAATAGACTGAGTGGGAGGTAGATCTCCTCTCTCTCTCTCTCTCTGTCTTCAGAATAGACTGAGTGGGAGGTAGATCTCCTCTCTCTCTCTCTCTGTCTTCAGAATAGTCTGAGTGGGAGGTAGATCTCCTCTCTCTCTCTCCAGAATAGACTGAGTGGGAGGTAGATCTCCTCTCTCTCTCTCTTCAGAATAGACTGAGTGGGAGGTAGATCTCCTCTCTCTCTCTCTTCAGAATAGACTGAGTGGGAGGTAGATCTCCTCTCTCTCTCTTCAGAATAGACTGAGTGGGAGGTAGATCTCCTCTCTCTCTCTTCAGAATAGACTGAGTGGTAGGTAGATCTCCTCTCTCTCTCTCTTCAGAATAGACTGAGTGGGAGGTAGATCTCCTCTCTCTCTCTTCAGAATAGACTGAGTGGGAGGTAGATCTTCTCTCTCTCTTCAGAATAGACTTAGTGGGAGGTAGATCTCTCTGTCTCTCTCTTCAGAATAGACTGAGTGGGAGGTAGATCTCCTCTCTCTCTCTCTCTCTCTGTCTTCAGAATAGACTGAGTGGGAGGTAGATCTCCTCTCTCTCTCTGTCTTCAGAATAGACTGAGTGGGAGGTAGATCTCCTCTCTCTCTCTCTCCAGAATAGACTGAGTGGGAGGTAGATCTCCTCTCTCTCTCTCTTCAGAATAGACTGAGTGGGAGATAGATCTCCTCTCTCTCTCTCTCTCTGTCTTCAGAATAGACTGAGTGGGAGGTAGATCTCCTCTCTCTCTCTCTTCAGAATAGACTGAGTGGGAGGTAGATCTCCTCTCTCTCTCTTCAGAATAGACTGAGTGGGAGGTAGATCTTCTCTCTCTCTTCAGAATAGACTTAGTGGGAGGTAGATCTCTCTGTCTCTCTCTTCAGAATAGACTGAGTGGGAGGTAGATCTCCTCTCTCTCTCTCTCTCTCTCCAGAATAGACTGAGTGGGAGGTAGATCTCTCTCTCTTTCTCTCCAGAATAGACTGAGTGGGAGGTAGATCTCTCTCTCTCTCTCCAGAATAGACTGAGTGGGAGGTAGATCTCTCTCTCTCTCTCTCTCTCTCTATCTCTCTCTCTCTCTCTCTCTCTCTCTCTCTCTCTCTCTCTCTGTGTGTGTTTCAGTAAGGGTCGTTACAGTTGTTCTCTGTTTCAGTAAGGGTCTTTACAGTTGTTGTCTGTTTCAGTAAGGGTCTTTGCAGTTGTTCTCTGTTTCAGTAAGGGTCTTTACAGTTGTTCTCTGTTTCAGTAAGGGTCTTTACAGTTGTTCTCTGTTTCAGTAAGGGTCTTTACAGTTGTTCTCTGTTTCAGTAAGGGTCTTTACAGTTGTTCTCTGTTTCAGTAAGGGTCTTTACAGTTGTTCTCTGTTTCAGTAAGGGTCTTTACAGTTGTTGTCTGTTTCAGTAAGGGTCTTTGCAGTTGTTCTCTGTTTCAGTAAGGTTCTTTACAGTTGTTCTCTGTTTCAGTAAGGGTCTTTACAGTGTGGGGTCTGTTTCAGTAAGGTTCTTTGTAGTTGTTCTCTGTTTTAGTAGGGGTCTTTACAGTGTTGGGTCTGTTTCAGTAAGGTTCTTTGCAGTTGTTCTCTGTTTCAGGAAGGGTCTTTACAGTGTGGGGTCTCTCTCTGTCGTCTGCAGGCTGCTATTGCTTTCCAACCACATGTTTTTGATTAAAGACACTTGAATCTCTTTATTATTAATATCTCTAACTTCAAGTTCAGGGGATCTCACTCACACACACACACACACACACACACACGGTGTGGGGGAGGTGGTTGGATGGAGAGGGGGTAGGGGACAGGGTGGTGTGGGAGGTGAGGGAGATGTGATGGGGTGGAGAAGATGTTGGGGAGGTAAGAGTGGTTGTAACTGGCAACACACACACTGTAGGCTGCAGTATTCACATTCCTCTGTTCCAGTTGTTTGAAAATATGTGAAAATATACTATAACATAATAGGCTCATAGTTTAGGCTAACATCTCCTAGATTTACGGTTGACTGAGTACACTATAGAATACCTATGGAACAAGCGACTTGCAGATTGAGTTGTCTGAAACTAGGGAGATAAGGGGAGACAGTAGGGAGATAAGGCATCCACTTTTCGCTGACAGTCACTACTCAACATTCATCTGAACTATTTGGTATTTATCGCACGATCTGCCCAAAATGCAACACTGCCTTTCCTTCCGACTGCAGGGCAGGCACACACACACCACAAGGCTGAGAACACACACACACACACACACACACACACACACACACACACACACACACACACACACACACACACACACACACACACACACACACACACACAGACCATAAGGCTGTGCCAGGCTGGATCTGATTTCCAACCCCAGGGGCCATGCAACTCAGCTCTAACCAGTACACACACACACACACACACACACACACGCATGGACGCACACACACACACACACACACACACACACACACACACACACACACGCATGGACGCACACACACACACACACACACACACACACACACACACACACACACTCCAGTGGAGTCTGGGGGGCTCGGGGGCTGGAGTCTGGGGGGCTGGTGGCTGGAGTCTGGGGGGCTGGGGGCTGGAGTCTGGGGGGCTGGAATCTGGGGGGCTGGTGGCTGGAGTCTGGGGGGCTGGAGTCTGGGGAGCTGGGGAATGGAGTCTGGGGGGCTGGGGGGGCTGGAGTCTGGGGGACTGGGGGTTGGTGGCTGGAGTCTGGGGGGCTGGAGTCTGGGGGGGGCTGGGGGGCTGAGGGCTGGAGTCTGGGGGGCAGGGTGTGGGGGGCTGGAGTCTGGGGGGGCTGAGGGCTGGAGTCTGGGGGGCTGGAGTCTGGGGGCTGGAGTCTGGGGGGCTGAGGGCTGGAGTCTGGGGGCTGGGGGCTGGAGTCTGGGGGTCCTGGAGTCTGGGGGGCTGGAGTCTGGGGGGCTGGGGGGGCTGGAGTCTGGGGGACTGGGGGGTTGGTGGCTGGAGTCTGGGGGGCTGGAGTCTGGGGGGGGCTGGGGGCTGGGGTGCTGATGGCTGGAGTCTGGGGGGCAGGGTGTGGGGGGCTGGAGTCTGGGGGGGCTGAGGGCTGGAGTCTGGGTGGCTGGAGTATAAGGGGAATGAGGGCTGGAGTCTGGGGGGCTGGAGTCTGGGGGGCTGGTGGCTGGAGTCTGGGGGGCTGGGGGGCTGGAGTCTGGGGGGCTGGAGTCTGGAGGGCTGGAGGCTGGGGGGTTGGTGGCTGGAGTCTGGGGGGCTGGAGTCTGGGGGGCTGGAGTCTGGGGGGCTGGGGGCTGGGGGGCTGAGGGCTGGAGTCTGGGGGGCAGAGTGTGGGGGGCTGGAGTCTGGGGGGGCTGAGGGCTGGAGTCTGGGTGGCTGGAGTCTGGGGGGGCTGAGGGCTGGAGTCTGGGGGGCTTGAGTCTGGGGGCTGGAGTCTGGGGGGCTGGTGGCTGGAGTCTGGGGGGCTGGGGGCTGGAGTCTGGGGGGCTGGAGTCTGGGGGGCTGGGGCTGGAGTCTGGGGGGCTGAGGGCTGGAGTCTGGGGGGCTGGGGGCTGGAGTCTGGGGGGCTGGAGTCTGGGGGGCTGGGGAATGGAGTCTGGGGGGCTGGTGGCTGGAGTCTGGGGGGCTGGGGGCTGGAGTCTGGGGGGCTGGGGTCTGGAGTCTGGGTGGCTGGAGTCTGGGGGGCTGGAGTCTGGGGGGCTGGAGTCTGGGGGGCTGAGGGCTGGAGTCTGGGGGCTGTGGGCTGGAGTCTGGGGGGATGGAGTCTGGGGGGCTGGAGTCTGGGGGGCTGGGGGGCTGGAGTCTGGGGGGCTGGAGTCTGGAGGGCTGGGGGCTACGGGGTTGGTGGCTGGAGTCTGGGGAGCTGGAGTCTGAGGGGGCTGGGGGGCTGAGTGCTGGAGTCTGGGGGGCAGAGTGTGGGGGGCTGGAGTCTGGGGGGGCTGAGGGCTGGAGTCTGGGTGGCTGGAGTATGGGGGGGCTGAGGGCTGGAGTCTGGGGGTATGGAGTCTGGGGGGCTGGAGTCTGGGGGGCTGGGGGGCTGAGGGCTGGAGTCTGGGGGGCAGAGTTTTGGGGGCTGGAGTCTGGGGGGGCTGAGGGCTGGAGTCTGGGTGGCTGGAGTATGGGGGGGCTGAGGGCTGGAGTCTGGGGGGCTGGAGTCTGGGGGGCTGGAGTCTGGGGGGCTGGTGGCTGGAGTCTGGGGGGCTGGGGGCTGGAGTCTGGGGGGCTGGAGTCTTGGGGGCTGGGGAATGGAGTCTGGGGGGCTGGTGGTTGGAGTCTGGGGGCTGGGGGCTGGAGTCTGGGGGGCTGGGGCTTTAGTCCGGGGGGCTGGAGTCTGGGGGGCTGGAGTCTGGGGGGCTGAGGGCTGGAGTCTGGGGGCTGGGAGCTGGAGTCTGGGGGGCTGGAGTCTGGGGGGCTGGAGTCTGGGGTGCTGGAGTCTGGGGGGCTGGTGGCTGGAGTCTGGGGGGCTGGAGTCTGGGGGACTGGATTCTGGGGGGCTGGGGGGCTGGGGGCTGGAGTCTGGGGGGCTGGAGTCTGGGGGGCTGGGGAATGGAGTCTGGGGGGTGGTGGCTGGAGTCTGGGGGGCTGGGGGCTGGAGTCTGGGGGGCTGGGGCTGGAGTCTGGGGGGCTGGAGTCTGGGGGGCTGAGGGCTGGAGTCTGGTGGCTGGGGGCTGGAGTCTGGGGGGCTGGAGTCTGGGGGGCTGGAGTCTGGGGGGCTGGAGTCTGGGGGGCTGAGGGCTGGAGTCTGGGGGCTGGGGGCTGGAGTCTGGGGGGATGGAGTCTGGGGGGCTGGAGTCTGGGGGGCTGGGGGGCTGAGGGCTGGAG
Organism: Oncorhynchus clarkii lewisi; assembly: GCF_045791955.1. Classification (NCBI taxonomy): domain Eukaryota; kingdom Metazoa; phylum Chordata; class Actinopteri; order Salmoniformes; family Salmonidae; genus Oncorhynchus; species Oncorhynchus clarkii. The sequence continues at coordinate 59,951,023 of NC_092169.1, forward strand.
TCTGGGGGGCAGAGTTTTGGGGGCTGGAGTCTGGGGGGGCTGAGGGCTGGAGTCTGGGTGGCTGGAGTATGGGGTGGCTGAGGGCTGGAGTCTGGGGGGCTGGAGTCTGGGGGGCTGGAGTCTGGGGGGCTGGTGGCTGGAGTCTGGGGGGCTGGGGGCTGGAGTCTGGGGGGCTGGAGTCTTGGGGGCTGGGGAATGGAGTCTGGGGGGCTGGAGTCTGGGGGGCTGGGGCTTGAGTCCGGGGGGCTGGAGTCTGGGGGGCTGGAGTCTGGGGGGCTGAGGGCTGGAGTCTGGGGGCTGGGAGCTGGAGTCTGGGGGGCTGGAGTCTGGGGGGCTGGAGTCTGGGGTGCTGGAGTCTGGGGGGCTGGTGGCTGGAGTCTGGGGGGCTGGAGTCTGGGGGGCTGGATTCTGGGGGGCTGGGGGGCTGGGGGCTGGAGTCTGGGGGGCTGGAGTCTGGGGGGCTGGGGAATGGAGTCTGGGGGGTGGTGGCTGGAGTCTGGGGGGCTGGGGGCTGGAGTCTGGGGGGCTGGGGCTGGAGTCTGGGGGGCTGGAGTCTGGGGGGCTGGAGTCTGGGGGGCTGGAGTCTGGGGGGCTGAGGGCTGGAGTCTGGGGGTTGAGGGGCTGGAGTCTGGGGGGATGGAGTCTGGGGGGCTGGAGTCTGGGGGGCTGGGGGGCTGGAGTCTGGGGGGCTGGGGGCTGGGGGCTGGAGTCTGGGGGGCTGGAGTCTGGGGGGCTGGAGTCTGGGGGCTGGATTCTGTGGGGCTGGGGGCTGGGGGGCTGAGGGCTGGAGTCTGGGTGGCTGGAGTATGGGGGGCTGGGTACTGGAGTCTGGGGGGCTGGAGTCTGGGGGGCTGGGGCATGGAGTCTGGGGGGCTGGGGCATGGAGTCTGGGGGGCTGGTGGCTGGAGTCTGGGGGGCTGGGGGCTGGAGTCTGGGGGGCTGGAGTCTGGGGGGCTGGGGCTGGAGTCTGGGGGGCTGGAGTCTGGGGGGCTGGAGTCTGGGGGGCTGGTGGCTGGAGTCTGGGGGGCTGGAGTCTGGGGGGCTGGAGTCTGGAGGGCTGGGGGCTGGGGGGTTGGTGGCTGGAGTCTGGGGGGCTGGAGTCTGGGGGGCTGGAGTCTGGAGGGCTGGGGGCTGGGGGGGCTGAGGGCTGGAGTCTGGGGGGCAGAGTGTGGGGGGCTGGAGTCTGGGGGGGCTGAGGGCTGGAGTCTGGGTGGCTGGAGTATGGGGGGGCTGAGGGCTGGAGTCTGGGGGGCTGGAGTCTGGGGGGCTGGAGTCTGGGGGGCTGGTGGCTGGAGTCTGGGGGGCTGGGGGGCTGGAGTCTGGGGGGCAGAGTGTGGGGGCCTGGAGTCTGGGGAGGCTGATGGCTGGAGTCTGGGTGGCTGGAGTATGGGGGGGCTGAGGGCTGGAGTCTGGGGGGCTGGAGTCTGGGGGGCTGAGGGCTGGAGTCTGGGGGCTGGGGGCTGGAGTCTGGGGGGATGGAGTCTGGGGGGCTGGAGTCTGGGGGGCTGGGGGGCTGAGGGCTGGAGTCTGGGGGGCAGAGTTTTGGGGGCTGGAGTCTGGGGGGGCTGAGGGCTGGAGTCTGGGTGGCTGGAGTATGGGGTGGCTGAGGGCTGGAGTCTGGGGGGCTGGAGTCTGGGGGGCTGGAGTCTGGGGGGCTGGTGGCTGGAGTCTGGGGGGCTGGGGGCTGGAGTCTGGGGGGCTGGAGTCTTGGGGGCTGGGGAATGGAGTCTGGGGGGCTGGTGGTTGGAGTCTGGGGGCTGGGGGCTGGAGTCTGGGGGGCTGGGGCTTGAGTCCGGGGGGCTGGAGTCTGGGGGGCTGGAGTCTGGGGGGCTGAGGGCTGGAGTCTGGGGGCTGGGAGCTGGAGTCTGGGGGGCTGGAGTCTGGGGGGCTGGAGTCTGTGGTGCTGGAGTCTGGGGGGCTGGTGGCTGGAGTCTGGGGGGCTGGAGTCTGGGGGGCTGGATTCTGGGGGGCTGGGGGGCTGGGGGCTGGAGTCTGGGGGGCTGGAGTCTGGGGGGCTGGGGAATGGAGTCTGGGGGGTGGTGGCTGGAGTCTGGGGGGCTGGGGGCTGGAGTCTGGGGGGCTGGGGCTGGAGTTTGGGGGGCTGGAGTCTGGGGGGCTGGAGTCTGGGGGGCTGGAGTCTGGGGGGCTGAGGGCTGGAGTCTGGGGCTGAGGGGCTGGAGTCTGGGGGGATGGAGTCTGGGGGGCTGGAGTCTGGGGGGCTGGGGGGCTGGAGTCTGGGGGGCTGGGGGCTGGGGGCTGGAGTCTGGGGGGCTGGAGTCTGAGGGGCTGGAGTCTGGGGGGCTGGATTCTGTGGGGCTGGGGGCTGGGGGGCTGAGGGCTGGAGTCTGGGTGGCTGGAGTATGGGGGGCTGGGGCCTGGAGTCTGGGGGGCTGGAGTCTGGGGGGCTGGGGCATGGAGTCTGGGGGGCTGGGGCATGGAGTCTGGGGGGCTGGTGGCTGGAGTCTGGGGGGCTGGGGGCTGGAGTCTGGGGGGCTGGAGTCTGGGGGGCTGGGGCTGGAGTCTGGGGGGCTGGAGTCTGGGGGGCTGGAGTCTGGGGGGCTGGTGGCTGGAGTCTGGGGGGCTGGAGTCTGGGGGGCTGGAGTCTGGAGGGCTGGGGGCTGGGGGGTTGGTGGCTGGAGTCTGGGGGACTGGAGTCTGGGGGGCTGGAGTCTGGAGGGCTGGGGGCTGGGGGGGCTGAGGGCTGGAGTCTGGGGGGCAGAGTGTGGGGGGCTGGAGTCTGGGGGGGCTGAGGGCTGGAGTCTGGGTGGCTGGAGTATGGGGGGGCTGAGGGCTGGAGTCTGGGGGGCTGGAGTCTGGGGGGCTGGAGTCTGGGGGGCTGGTGGCTGGAGTCTGGGGGGCAGAGTGTGGGGGGCTGGAGTCTGGGGGGGCTGAGGGCTGGAGTCTGGGTGGCTGGAGTATGGGGGGGCTGAGGGCTGGAGTCTGGGGGGCTGGAGTCTGGGGGGCTGGAGTCTGGGGGGCTGGTGGCTGGAGTCTGGGGGGCTGGGGGGCTGGAGTCTGGGGGGCAGAGTGTGGGGGCCTGGAGTCTGGGGAGGCTGGAGTCTGGGTGGCTGGAGTATGGGGGGGCTGAGGGCTGGAGTCTGGGGGGCTGGAGTCTGGGGGGCTGAGGGCTGGAGTCTGGGGGCTGGGGGCTGGAGTCTGGGGGGATGGAGTCTGGGGGGCTGGAGTCTGGGGGGCTGGGGGGCTGAGGGCTGGAGTCTGGGGGGCAGAGTTTTGGGGGCTGGAGTCTGGGGGGGCTGAGGGCTGGAGTCTGGGTGGCTGGAGTATGGGGTGGCTGAGGGCTGGAGTCTGGGGGGCTGGAGTCTGGGGGGCTGGAGTCTGGGGGGCTGGAGTCTGGGGGGCTGGTGGCTGGAGTCTGGGGGGCTGGGGGCTGGAGTCTGGGGGGCTGGAGTCTTGGGGGCTGGGGAATGGAGTCTGGGGGGCTGGTGGTTGGAGTCTGGGGGCTGGGGGCTGGAGTCTGGGGGGCTGGGGCTTGAGTCCGGGGGGCTGGAGTCTGGGGGGCTGGAGTCTGGGGGGCTGAGGGCTGGAGTCTGGGGGCTGGGAGCTGGAGTCTGGGGGGCTGGAGTCTGGGGGGCTGGAGTCTGGGGTGCTGGAGTCTGGGGGGCTGGTGGCTGGAGTCTGGGGGGCTGGAGTCTGGGGGGCTGGATTCTGGGGGGCTGGGGGGCTGGGGGCTGGAGTCTGGGGGGCTGGAGTCTGGGGGGCTGGGGAATGGAGTCTGGGGGGTGGTGGCTGGAGTCTGGGGGGCTGGGGGCTGGAGTCTGGGGGGCTGGGGCTGGAGTCTGGGGGGCTGGAGTCTGGGGGGCTGGAGTCTGGGGGGCTGGAGTCTGGGGGGCTGAGGGCTGGAGTCTGGGGGCTGAGGGGCTGGAGTCTGGGGGGATGGAGTCTGGGGGGCTGGAGTCTGGGGGGCTGGGGGGCTGGAGTCTGGGGGGCTGGGGGCTGGGGGCTGGAGTCTGGGGGGCTGGAGTCTGAGGGGCTGGAGTCTGGGGGGCTGGATTCTGTGGGGCTGGGGGCTGGGGGGCTGAGGGCTGGAGTCTGGGTGGCTGGAGTATGGGGGGCTGGGGCCTGGAGTCTGGGGGGCTGGAGTCTGGGGGGCTGGGGCATGGAGTCTGGGGGGCTGGGGCATGGAGTCTGGGGGGCTGGTGGCTGGAGTCTGGGGGGCTGGAGGCTGGAGTCTGGGGGGCTGGAGTCTGGGGGGCTGGGGCTGGAGTCTGGGGGGCTGGAGTCTGGGGGGCTGGAGTCTGGGGGGCTGGTGGCTGGAGTCTGGGGGGCTGGAGTCTGGGGGGCTGGAGTCTGGAGGGCTGGGGGCTGGGGGGTTGGTGGCTGGAGTCTGGGGGACTGGAGTCTGGGGGGCTGGAGTCTGGAGGGCTGGGGGCTGGGGGGGCTGAGGGCTGGAGTCTGGGGGGCAGAGTGTGGGGGGCTGGAGTCTGGGGGGGCTGAGGGCTGGAGTCTGGGTGGCTGGAGTATGGGGGGGCTGAGGGCTGGAGTCTGGGGGGCTGGAGTCTGGGGGGCTGGAGTCTGGGGGGCTGGTGGCTGGAGTCTGGGGGGCTGGGGGGCTGGAGTCTGGGGGGCTGGAGTCTGGGGGGCAGAGTGTGGGGGCCTGGAGTCTGGGGAGGCTGATGGCTGGAGTCTGGGTGGCTGGAGTATGGGGGGGCTGAGGGCTGGAGTCTGGGGGGCTGGAGTCTGGGGGGCTGGAGTCTGGGGGGCTGGGGGCTGGGGGGCTGAGGGCTGGAGTCTGGGTGGCTGGAGTATGGGGGGCTGGGGCCTGGAGTCTGGGGGGCTGGAGTCTGGGGGGCTGGGGCATGGAGTCTGGGGGGCTGGGGCATGGAGTCTGGGGGGCTGGTGGCTGGAGTCTGGGGGGCTGGAGGCTGGAGTCTGGGGGGCTGGAGTCTGGGGGGCTGGGGCTGGAGTCTGGGGGGCTGGAGTCTGGGGGGCTGGAGTCTGGGGGGCTGGTGGCTGGAGTCTGGGGGACTGGAGTCTGGGGGGCTGGAGTCTGGAGGGCTGGGGGCTGGGGGGTTGGTGGCTGGAGTCTGGGGGACTGGAGTCTGGGGGGCTGGAGTCTGGAGGGCTGGGGGCTGGGGGGGCTGAGGGCTGGAGTCTGGGGGGCAGAGTGTGGGGGGCTGGAGTCTGGGGGTGCTGAGGGCTGGAGTCTGGGTGGCTGGAGTATGGGGGGGCTGAGGGCTGGAGTCTGGGGGGCTGGAGTCTGGGGGGCTGGAGTCTGGGGGGCTGGTGGCTGGAGTCTGGGGGGCTGGGGGGCTGGAGTCTGGGGGGCTGGAGTCTGGGGGGCAGAGTGTGGGGGCCTGGAGTCTGGGGAGGCTGATGGCTGGAGTCTGGGTGGCTGGAGTATGGGGGGGCTGAGGGCTGGAGTCTGGGGGGCTGGAGTCTGGGGGGCTGGAGTCTGGGGGGCTGAGGACTGGAGTCTGGGGGGCTGGGGGGCTGGGGGCTGGGGGGCTGGGGGCTGGAGACTGGGGGGCTGAGGGCTGGAGTCTGGGGGGCTGAGGGCAGAATCACATCAGTTAATTCTCCTTAACTAGCTACAATGTCATTACGGGCCTTTTTACTGCTCTCCAATGGGACAAAGTACTGCTGCCCTGAATCCCAAATGGCACCCTATTCCCACTGTGCCCTGGTCAGACGTACTGCACTACGTAGCGGACAGGGGGCCATTTGGAACTGGGGTGCCCCCCACCCCCCCCCACACACACACACACACACACACAACCCCCCACCCCACACACACACACCCCCACACCCCACAACCCGCACCCACACACACAACCCCCTCATCTAAGATCAGAACACTGTGAGGACTCCTCTAATGTGGGGACTATCTCTGAGACCCAGTGGTTAGGGTTAGGGTTAGGGTTAAGACTCCTCTAATGTGGGGACAGGGTTAGGGTTAGGGTTAGGGTTAGGACTCCTCTAATGTGGGGACTATCTCTGAGACCCAATGGTTAGGGTTAGGACTCCTCTAATGTGGGGACTATCTCTGAGACCCAGTGGTTAGGGTTAGGGTTAGGACTCCTCTAATGTGGGGATTATCTCTGAGACCCAGTGGTTAGGGTTAGGACTCCTCTAATGTGGGGACAGGGTTAGGGTTAGGGTTAGGACTCCTCTAATGTGGGGACTATCTCTGAGACCCAGTGGTTAGGGTTAGGGTTAGGACTCCTCTAATGTGGGGACTATCTCTGAGACCCATTGGTTAGGGTTAGGACTCCTCTAATGTGGGGACTATCTCTGAGACCCAGTGGCGTGTGGGTTAGGGTTAGGACTCCTCTAATGTGGGGACTATCTCTGACACCCAGTGGCGTGTGGGTTAGGGTTAGGGTCAGGGTTAGGGTTAGGGTTAGGACTCCTCTAATGTGGGGACTATCTCTGAGACCCAGTGGTTAGGGTTAGGACTCCTCTAATGTGGAGACTATCTCTGAGACCCAGTGGTTAGGGTTAGGGTTAGGACTCCTCTAATGTGGGGACTATCTCTGAGACCCAGTGGTTAGGGTTAGGGTTAGGACTCCTCTAATGTGGGGACTATCTCTGAGACGCAGTGGCATGTGTTAGGGTCAGGGTCAGGGATAGGGTCAGGGTTAGGGTCAGGACTCCTCTAATGTGGGGTCTATCTCTGAGACCCAGTGGCATGTGTTAGGGTGAGGGTCAGGGTTAGGGTTAGGAGCAGGACTCCTCTAATGTGGGGACAGGGTTACGGTTAGGGTTAGGGTTAGGACTCCTCTAATGTGGGGACTATCTCTGAGACCCAGTGGCATGTGTTAGGGTCAGGGTCAGGGTTAGGGTTAGGATCAGGACTCCTCTAATGTGGGGACAGGGTTACGGTTAGGGTTAGGACTCCTCTAATGTGGGGACTATCTCTGAGACCCAGTGGTTAGGGTTAGGACTCCTCTAATGTGGGGACTATCTCTGAGACCCAGTGGTTAGGGTTAGGGTTAGGACTCCTCTAATGTGGGGACTATCTCTGAGACCCAGTGGCATGTGTTAGGGTCAGGGTCAGGGATAGGGTCAGGGTTAGGGTCAGGACTCCTCTAATGTGGGGACTATCTCTGAGACCCAGTGGTTAGGGTTAGGACTCCTCTAATGTGGGGACTATCTCTGAGACCCAGTGGTTAGGGTTAGGGTTAGGACTCCTCTAATGTGGGGACTATCTCTGAGACCCAGTGGCATGTGTTAGGGTCAGTGTCAGGGTTAGGGTTAGGGTCAGGACTCCTCTAATGTGGGGACAGGGTTAGGGTTAGGGTTAGGGTTAGGACTATCTCTGAGACCCAGTGGCATGTGTTAGGGTCAGGGTCAGGGATAGGGTCAGGGTTAGGGTCAGGACTCCTCTAATGTGGGGACTATCTCTGAGACCCAGTGGCATATGTTAGGGTCAGGGTCAGGGATAGGGTCAGGGTTAGGGTCAGGACTCCTCTAATGTGGGGACTATCTCTGAGACCCAGTGGCATGTGTAAGGGTCAGGGTCAGGGTTAGGGTTAGGATCAGGACTCCTCTAATGTGGGGACAGGGTTACGGTTAGGGATAGGACTCCTCTAATGTGGGGACTATCTCTCAGACCCAGTGGTTAGGGTTAGGGTTAGGACTCCTCTAATGTGGGGACTATCTCTGAGACCCAGTGGTTAGGGTTAGGACTCCTCTAATGTGGGGACTATCTCTGAGACCCAGTGGTTAGGGTTAGGGTTAGGACTCCTCTAATGTGGGGACTATCTCTGAGACCCAGTGGTTAGGGTTAGGGTTAGGACTCCTCTAATGTGGGGACTATCTCTGAGACCCAGTGGTTAGGGTTAGGTTTAGGGTCATGGTCAGGGTCAGGGTCAGGACTCCTCTAATCTCTGAGACCCAGTAACATGTGTTCCTGCATGCCAAGGGAAGCCAGGCTTCCCCCAAAACATTTGTGTTCCTGACCAATATTTTTTGGTGGGGGGCTGGAGTCTGGGGGGCTGGAGTCTGGGGGGCTGGAGTCTGGGGGGCTGGAGTCTGGGGGGCTGGAGTCTGGGGGGCTGGTGGGGGAAAACATATAAAATAATTGATCTTTCGCTTCTCTTTGTTTTCGTCATTTTCCTTCAGTTCGCAAGAGACAGAATGCATCTCACAGGAGAAAGCTACCGAGAAAAACAGCACCCCTCTTGTCCTCTGTATGTGTAGACCATCTATCTGATGCAGTCTGGTTGGTCAAAAAGAGTATGACATTGTTGCCGCCCATAGTATTGAAAGCAACGGGAAGCCAGCGAGCACTTAGCCTCCCTTGATAAAAAATCAATTAACATAATAGCCAATCACCGTTGAGCTAAACTGAGTGAGCTCAGCTGTGAATGTTACAGATTTTAAGTCTCCAGGGGACTCTGTGGTGACTATCTCTGAGACCAGATCTTCATTCTCCAGGGAACTCTGTGGTGACTATCTCTGAGACCAGATCTTCATTCTCCAGGGGACTCTGTGGTGACTATCTCTGAGACCAGATCTTCATTCTCCAGGGGACTCTGTGGTGACCATCTCTGAGACCAGATCTTCATTCTCCAGGGGACTGTGGTGACTATCTCTGAGACCAGATCTTCATTCTCCAGAGGACTCTGTGGTGACTATTTCTGAGACCAGATCTTCATTATCCAGGGGACTCTGTGGTGACTATCTCTGAGACCAGCTCTTAAGTCTCCAGGGGACTCTGTGGTGACTATCTCTGAGACCAGATCTTCATTCTCCAGGGGAATATGTGGTGACTATCTCTGAGACCAGATCTCCATTCTCCAGGGGACTCTGTGGTGACTATCTCTGAGACCAGATCTTCATTCTCCAGGGGACTCTGTGGTGACTATCTCTGAGACCAGGAGGGAGGGAGGGAGGGAGGGAGGGAGGGGAGAGAGAGACAGGGAGGGAAGGAGGGAGGGAGGGAGGGAGGGAGGGAGGGAGGGAGGGAGGGAGGGAGGGAGGGAGGGAGGGAGGGAGGGAGGGAGGGAGGGAGGGAGGGAGACTGCAGCACTGCTCCTCTTCCCTCTGACAGTGTGGGTTAGTGGGTATGATTCACAGGAGGTTTGTGGCACCATAATTGGGGAGGAGGGGCTCGTGGTAATTTCCTGGAGCTGAATCAGTGGTATGGATTCAAATACATAGATGTCATAGATACAGAACTAACGGTATAAGATAGAGAGATAAGAGGAAGATACAGTATGTCAATTAAACCAGCTACAGATCCCACCTCTCTCTCCTATCTCTCTCTCTCTTTCTCTATCTTTCACTATCTCTCTCTCTCTCCTCGCTTTCTCTCTCTCTCTCCTCTCTCTCTCCTATCTCACTCTCTCTCTCCTTCCTCTCTCTAGTTCTTACTCTCTCTCCCACCTCTCTCTCTCTTTCTCTCTTTCTCCTTCCCCCCTTCCCCTCTCTTCCAGTTATCTAACTCACTGCCCGGCTGACCGAACAACACTTCTCCAAAGCACTGATGCCCAATCTCATTTTAACATTACTGTAGCTCCGGTGAGTTACAGGGGACACTCATTTTTTTTTAAAGCCAAAAAAATCACTCCTAGCCATTTTGTCCCCTCTTTGTTACGGTGGTAATTACAATCTAATCCATTTTTTATTACAAGTGTTTAATGATAATCGTATTTTATAGACATATAGCAGCATTAGGACATCCTTTAAAGAGTGAATTGGTAAACTCTTCTGCTACAATTTCAGCGGCCCTGCAGAAATCGAATTTGCATAATCCCCATCAAAATCTGGCTGTTTAATAGTGGATTGGGTCTTTTTCCCACAAAGCATTTTTTTCTCTGAGATCTCGACTCATTAATTCCAATTCCGTTTGATAAGGTTCCAGGACATGGATTCTCCCTAATTAATGAAATCTACATGGGAAAATGGATGTGATGAATTTGCTGTTGGCCTGGCTGGTCATTAAAAAAATGCAGCTTTTAAAAAAGCCTTGGGAATCGTTATCTTGTGTCTGTGGAGGAGGGGAGGGGAGGGGAGAGGAGAGGAGGGGAGGGGATGGGAGGAGAGGAGAGGAGAGGAGAGGAGAGGAGTGGATTGGAGTGGAGTGGAGTGGAGTGGAGTGGAGTGGAGTGGAGTGGAGTGGAGAGGAGAGGAGAGGAGTGGAGAGGAGAGGAGAGGAGAGGAGAGGAGAGGAGAGGAGAGGAGAGGAGAGGAGAGGAGAGGAGAGGAGAGGAGAGGAGAGGAGAGGAGAGGAGGGGAGAGGACTCAGTGCTCTGTGCTAATGGGTGTTGTTCATTAGTAAAACACTGTAGTGGGCAACTTCAGAGCCAACTGATAGGCCTCAAGTACTAGTAAGAACAATGACCAATGAACTGGAAAATACATGTATACTAACTTGCACAAATACTACAGCCATAATGACCAAAGTGGCCTATTGTTAATGATAAAAATATTATATTTATTAATGAAGGGACATAAACTACAGGACCATTATTGAAAATAGAGTATAGTTTCTTTGTAGGGTTTTTAAAAACTTGGATTTACATACTTAAAAATAATCGAATAATACTGTGAAATGGTGAAAAGGGTGATATTGCCCTTTAAGTGTAACAGCTGTTAACAGGCGTTAAATAAAAATGTTATTTGTATTTATTTATTCATAATATTTCATCCTTCCACAAGATATAGTCCCGACACAACTCTAGGGTTGCTACCCTAACCGGCTGTTCATCAGTCTGTCTTCAACTCCCTGTAATACCCTGTTCATCAGTCTGTCTTCAACCCCCTGTAATACCTTGTTCATCAGTCTGTCTTCAAACCCCTGTAATACCCTGTTCATCAATCTGTCTTCAACTCCCTGTAATACCCTGTTCATCAGTCTGTCTTCAACCCCCTGTAATACCCTGTTCATCAGTCTGTCTTCAACTCCCTGTAATACCCTGTTCATCAGTCTGTCTTCAACCCCCTGTAATACCCTGTTCATCAGTCTGTCTTCAACCCCCTGTAATACCTTGTTCATCAGTCTGTCTTCAAACCCCTGTAATACCCTGTTCATCAATCTGTCTTCAACTCCCTGTAATACCCTGTTCATCAGTCTGTCTTCAACCCCCTGTAATACCTTGTTCATCAGTCTGTCTTCAACCCCCAGTAATACCTTGTTCATCAATCTGTCTTCAACTCCCTGTAATACCCTGTTCATCAGTCTGTCTTCAACCCCCTGTAATACCTTGTTCATCAGTCTGTCTTCAAACCCCTGTAATACCCTGTTCATCAATCTGTCTTCAACTCCCTGTAATACCCTGTTCATCAGTCTGTCTTCAACCCCCTGTAATACCCTGTTCATCAGTCTGTCTCATCAGTCTGTCTTCAACTCCCTGTAATACCTTGTTCATCAGTCTGTCTTCAACTCCCTGTAATACCCTGTTCATCAGTCTGTCTTCAACCCCCTGTAATACCCTGTTCATCAGTCTGTCTTCAACCCCCTGTAATACCCTGTTCATCAGTCTGTCTTCAACCCCCTGTAATACCCTGTTCATCAGTCTGTCTTCAACTCCCTGTAATACCTTGTTCATCAGTCTGTCTTCAACCCCCTGTAATACCCTGTTCATCAGTCTGTCTTCAACCCCTGTAATACCCTGTTCATCAGTCTGTCTTCAACCCCCTGTAATACCTTGTTCATCAGTCTGTCTTCAAACCCCTGTAATACCCTGTTCATCAATCTGTCTTCAACTCCCTGTAATACCCTGTTCATCAGTCTGTCTTCAACTCCCTGTAATACCCTGTTCATCAGTCTGTCTTCAACCCCCAGTAATACCCTGTTCATCAGTCTGTCTTCAACTCCCTGTAATACCCTGTTCATCAGTCTGTCTTCAACCCCCAGTAATACCCTGTTCATCAGTCTGTCTTCAACTCCCTGTAATACCTTGTTCATCAGTCTGTCTTCAACCCCCTGTAATACCCTGTTCATCAGTCTGTCTTCAACCCCCTGTAATACCCTGTTCATCAGTCTGTCTCATCAGTCTGTCTTCAACTCCCTGTAATACCTTGTTCATCAGTCTGTCTTCAACTCCCTGTAATACCCTGTTCATCAGTCTGTCTTCAACCCCCTGTAATACCCTGTTCATCAGTCTGTCTTCAACCCCCTGTAATACCCTGTTCATCAGTCTGTCTTCAACCCCCTGTAATACCCTGTTCATCAGTCTGTCTTCAACTCCCTGTAATACCTTGTTCATCAGTCTGTCTTCAACCCCCTGTAATACCCTGTTCATCAGTCTGTCTTCAACCCCTGTAATACCCTGTTCATCAGTCTGTCTTCAACCCCCTGTAATACCTTGTTCATCAGTCTGTCTTCAAACCCCTGTAATACCCTGTTCATCAATCTGTCTTCAACTCCCTGTAATACCCTGTTCATCAGTCTGTCTTCAACTCCCTGTAATACCCTGTTCATCAGTCTGTCTTCAACCCCCAGTAATACCCTGTTCATCAGTCTGTCTTCAACTCCCTGTAATACCCTGTTCATCAGTCTGTCTTCAACCCCCAGTAATACCCTGTTCATCAGTCTGTCTTCAACTCCCTGTAATACCTTGTTCATCAGTCTGTCTTCAACCCCCTGTAATACCCTGTTCATCAGTCTGTCTTCAACTCCCTGTAATACCCTGTTCATCAGTCTGTCTTCAACCCCCAGTAATACCTTGCAAATCAGTCTGAGGTGTTCTCTAATGGGAGCGAGGTTAGTGTTGTCTAATGGCACTTCCTTGTAGAGGAGGGAGGTGTTCTCCATTTGTACCTCCTTGTAGAGGACGGAGGTTAGTGTTGTCTAATGGCACCTCCTTGTAGAGGAGGGAGGTGTTCTCTATTGGTACCTCCTTGTAGAGGAGGGAGGTGTTCTCTAATGGTACCTCCTTGTAGAGGAGGGAGGTTAGTGTTGTCTAATGGCACCTCCTTGTGGAGGAAGGAGGTTAGTGTTGTCTAATGGCACCTCCTTGTAGAGGAGGGAGGCTAGTGTTGTCTAATGGCACCTCCTTGTGGAGGAGGGAGGTATTACCTAATGGTACCTCCTTGTGGAGGAGGGAGGTTAGTGTTGTCTAATGGCACCTCCTTGTGGAGGAAGGAGGTTAGTGTTGGATAATGGTACCTCCTTCTAGAGGAGGGAGGTTAGTGTTGTCTAATGGCACCTCCTTGTAGAGGAGGGAGGTTAGTGTTGTCTAATGGTACCTCCTTCTGGAGGAGGGAGGTTAGTGTTGTCTAATGGCACCTCCTTGTGGAGGAGGGAGGTTAGTGTTGTCTAATGGCACCTCCTTGTGGAGGAGGGAGGTTAGTGTTGTCTACTGGCACCTCCTTGTGGAGGAGGGAGGTTAGTGTTGTCTAATTGTACCTCCTTGTAGAGGAGGGAGGTTAGTGTTGTCTAATGGCTGTTCCCTGTTCCCTGGTTGGCCGTCAGACAGTTAACCCACTGTTCCCTGGTTGGCCGTCAGACAGTTAACCCACTGTTCTCTGTTCCCTGGTTGGCCGTCAGACAGTTAACCCACTGTTCCCTGTTCCCTGGTTGGTCGTCAGACAGTTAACCCACTGTTCCCTGGTAGGCCGTCAGACAGTTAACCCACTGTTCCCTGGTTGGCCGTCAGACAGTTAACCCACTGTTCCCTGGTTGGCCATCAGACAGTTAACCCACTGTTCCCTGGTAGGCCATCAGACAGTTAACCCACTGTTCCCTGGTTGGCCGTCAGACAGTTAACCCACTGTTCCCTGGTTGGCCGTCAGACAGTTAACCCACTGTTCCCTGGTTGGCCATCAGACAGTTAACCCACTGTTCCCTGGTTGGCCTTCAGACAGTTAACCCACTGTTCCCTGGTAGGCCGTCAGGAAGTTAACCCACTGTTCCCTGTTCCCTGGTTGGCCGTCAGACAGTTAACTCACTGTTCCTTGGTTGGCCTTCAGACAGTTAACCTACTGATCCATGTTCCTTGGTTGGCCTTCAGACAGTTAACCCACTGTTCCCTGTTCCCTGGTTGGCCGTCAGACAGTTAACCCACTGTTCCCTGGTTGGCAGTCAGACGTTAACCCACTGTTCCCTGGTTGGACATCAGACAGTTAACCCACTGTTCCCTGTTTGGCCATCAGACAGTTAACCCACTGTTACCTGGTAGGCCGTCAGACAGTTAACCCACTGTTCCCTGGTTGGCCGTCAGACAGTTAACCCACTGATCCTTGTTCCTTGGTTGGCCGTCAGACAGTTAACTCACTGTTCCTTGGTTGGCCGTCAGACAATTAACCCACTGTTCCCTGGTTGGCCATCAGACAGTTAACCCACTGTTCCCTGGTTGGCCATCAGACAGTTAACCCACTGTTCCCTGGTAGGCCGTCAGACAGTTAACCCACTGTTCCCTGGTTGGCCGTCAGACAGTTAACCCACTGTTCCCTGGTTGGCCATCAGACAGTTAACCCACTGTTCCCTGGTTGGCCATCAGACAGTTAACCCACTGTTCCCTGGTAGGCCGTCAGACAGTTAACTCACTGTTCCTTGGTTGGCCGTCAGACAGTTAACTCACTGTTCCTTGGTTGGCAGTCAGCCAGTTAACCCACTGTTCCCTGTTCCCTTATGGACTTTCAGACAGTTAACCCACTGTTCCCTGGTTGTCAGTCAGACAGTTAACCCACTGTTCCCTGGTTGGCCATCAGACAGTTAACCCACTGTTCCCTGGTAGGCCGTCAGACAGTTAACCCACTGTTCCCTGGTTGGCCATCAGACAGTTAACTCACTGTTCCTTGGTTGGCCGTCAGACAGTTAACCCACTGATGCCTGGTTGGTCGTCAGACAGTTAACCCACTGTTCCCTGTTCCCTGGTTGGCCGTCAGACAGTTAACCCACTGTTCCCTGGTTGGCCGTCAGACAGTTAACCCACTGATGCCTGGTTGGTCGTCAGACAGTTAACCCACTGTTCCCTGTTCCCTGGTTGGCCATCAGACAGTTAACCCACTGTTCCCTGGTAGGCCGTCAGACAGTTAACCCACTGTTCCCTGGTTGGCCATCAGACAGTTAACTCACTGTTCCTTGGTTGGCCATCAGACAGTTAACTCACTGTTCCCTGGTAGGCCGTCAGACAGTTAACCCACTGTTCCCTGTTCCCTGGTAGGCCGTCAGACAGTTAACCCACTGTTCCTTGTTCCCTGGTAGGCCGTCAGACAGTTAACCCACTGTTCCCTGGTTGGCCATCAGACAGTTAACCCACTGTTCCCTGTTCCCTGGTTGGCCATCAGACAGTTAACCCACTGTTCCCTGGTTGGCCATCAGACAGTTAAACCACTGTTCCCTGGTTGGCCATCAGACAGTTAACCCACTGTTCCCTGGTAGGCCGTCAGACAGTTAACTCACTGTTCCTTGGATGGCCTTCAGACAGTTAACTCACTGTTCCTTGGTTGGCCGTCAGACAGTTAACCCACTGTTCCCTGTTCCCTTATGGACTATCAGACAGTTAACCCACTGTTCCCTGGTTGGCCATCAGACAGTTAACCCACTGTTCCCTGGTTGGCCATCAGACAGTTAACCCACTGTTCCCTGGTAGGCCATCAGACAGTTAACCCACTGTTCCCTGGTAGGCCGTCAGACAGTTAACCCACTGTTCCCTGGTTGGCCATCAGACAGTTAACTCACTGTTCCCTGGTAGGCCGTCAGACAGTTAACCCACTGTTCCTTGTTCCCTGGTAGGCCGTCAGACAGTTAACCCACTGTTCCCTGGTAGGCCGTCAGACAGTTAACCCACTGTTCCCTGGTTGGCCATCAGACAGTTAACTCACTGTTCCCTGATAGGCCGTCAGACAGTTAACCCACTGTTCCTTGTTCCCTGGTAGGCCGTCAGACAGTTAACCCACTGTTCCCTGGTTGGCCGTCAGACAGTTAACCCACTGATGCCTGGTTGGTCGTCAGACATTTAACCCACTGTTCCCTGTTCCCTGGTTGGCCTTCAGACAGTTAACCCACTGTTCCCTGGATGGCCGTCAGACAGTTTACCCACTGATGCCTGGTTGGTCGTCAGACAGTTAACCCACTGTTCCCTGTTCCTTGGTTGGCCATCAGACAGTTAACCCACTGTTCCCTGGTAGGCCGTCAGACAGTTAACCCACTGTTCCCTGGTTGGCCATCAGACAGTTAACTCACTGTTCCTTGGTTGGCCATCAGACAGTTAACTCACTGTTCCCTGGTAGGCTGTCAGACAGTTAACCCACTGTTCCCTGTTCCCTGGTAGGCCGTCAGACAGTTAACCCACTGTTCCTTGTTCCCTGGTAGGCCGTCAGACAGTTAACCCACTGTTCCCTGGTTGGTCGTCAGACAGTTAACCCACTGTTCCCTGGTTGGCCATCAGACAGTTAACCCACTGTTCCCTGTTCCCTGGTTGGCCATCAGACAGTTAACCCACTGTTTCCTGGTTGGCTGTCAGACAGTTAACCCACTGTTCCTTGTTCCCTGGTTGGCCATCAGGCAGTTAACCCACTGTTCCCTGGTTGGCTGTCAGACAGTTAACCCACTGTTCCTTGTTCCCTGGTTGGCCATCAGGCAGTTAACCCACTGTTCCCTGTTCCCTGGTTGGCCTTCACACAGTTAACCCACTGTTCCTTGTTCCCTGGTTGGCCGTCAGACAGTTAACCCAATGTTCCCTGGTTGGCCGTCAGACAGTTAACCCACTGTTCCCTGGTTGGCCGTCAGACAGTTAACACACTGTTCCCTGGTTGGATGTCAGACAGTTAACCCATTGTTCCCTGTTCCCTGGTAGGCCATCAGGCAGTTAACCCACTGTTCCCTGTTCCCTGGTAGGCCGTCAGACAGTTAACCCACTGTTCCCTGTTCCCTCTTCCCTGGTTGGCCGTCAGACAGTTAACCCATTCTTCCTTGTTCCCTGGTTGGCCATCAGGCAGTTAACCCACTGTTCTCTGTTCCCTGGTAGGCCGTCAGAAAGTTAACCCACTGTTCCCTGTTCCCTGGTTGGCCGTCAGACAGTTAACTCACTGTTCCCTGGTTGGCCGTCAGACAGTTAACTCACTGTTCCCTGGTTGGCCGTCAGACAGTTAACCCACTGTTCCCTGGTTGGCCTTCACACAGTTAACCCACTGTTCCCTGGTAGGCCATCAGACAGTTAACCCACTGTTCCCTGGTAGGCCGTCAGGCAGTTAACCCACTGTTCCCTGGTTGGCCTTCACACAGTTAACCCACTGTTCCCTGGTAGTTCGTCAGACAGTTAACCCACTGTTTCCTGTTCCCTGGTTGGCAGTCAGAGGGTTAACCCACTGATCCCTGGTTGGCCTTCACACAGTTAACCCACTGTTCCCTGGTTGGCCATCAGACAGTTAACCCAGTGATGCCTGGTTGACCGTCAGACAGTTAACCCACTGTTCCCTGGTTGGCCGTCAGGCAGTTAACCCACTGTTCCCTGGTTGGCCTTCACACAGTTAACCCACTGTTCCCTGGTAGGCCATCAGACAGTTAACCCACTGTTCCCTGGTAGGCCGTCAGGCAGTTAACCCACTGTTCCCTGGTTTGCCTTCACACAGTTAACCCACTGTTCCCTGGTAGTTCTTCAGACAGTTAACCCACTGTTCCCTGGTAGGCCATCAGACAGTTAACCCACTGTTCCCTGGTAGGCCGTCAGACAGTTAACCCACTGTTCCCTGGTTGGCCATCAGACAGTTAACTCACTGTTCCCTGGTAGGCCGTCAGACAGTTAACCCACTGTTCCTTGTTCCCTGGTAGGCCGTCAGACAGTTAACCCACTGTTCCCTGGTAGGCCGTCAGACAGTTAACCCACTGTTCCCTGGTTGGCCATCAGACAGTTAACTCACTGTTCCCTGATAGGCCGTCAGACAGTTAACCCACTGTTCCTTGTTCCCTGGTAGGCCGTCAGACAGTTAACCCACTGTTCCCTGGTTGGCCGTCAGACAGTTAACCCACTGATGCCTGGTTGGTCGTCAGACATTTAACCCACTGTTCCCTGTTCCCTGGTTGGCCTTCAGACAGTTAACCCACTGTTCCCTGGATGGCCGTCAGACAGTTTACCCACTGATGCCTGGTTGGTCGTCAGACAGTTAACCCACTGTTCCCTGTTCCTTGGTTGGCCATCAGACAGTTAACCCACTGTTCCCTGGTAGGCCGTCAGACAGTTAACCCACTGTTCCCTGGTTGGCCATCAGACAGTTAACTCACTGTTCCTTGGTTGGCCATCAGACAGTTAACTCACTGTTCCCTGGTAGGCCGTCAGACAGTTAACCCACTGTTCCCTGTTCCCTGGTAGGCCGTCAGACAGTTAACCCACTGTTCCTTGTTCCCTGGTAGGCCGTCAGACAGTTAACCCACTGTTCCCTGGTTGGTCGTCAGACAGTTAACCCACTGTTCCCTGGTTGGCCATCAGACAGTTAACCCACTGTTCCCTGTTCCCTGGTTGGCCATCAGACAGTTAACCCACTGTTTCCTGGTTGGCTGTCAGACAGTTAACCCACTGTTCCTTGTTCCCTGGTTGGCCATCAGGCAGTTAACCCACTGTTCCCTGGTTGGCTGTCAGACAGTTAACCCACTGTTCCTTGTTCCCTGGTTGGCCATCAGGCAGTTAACCCACTGTTCCCTGTTCCCTGGTTGGCCTTCACACAGTTAACCCACTGTTCCTTGTTCCCTGGTTGGCCGTCAGACAGTTAACCCAATGTTCCCTGGTTGGCCGTCAGACAGTTAACCCACTGTTCCCTGGTTGGCCGTCAGACAGTTAACACACTGTTCCCTGGTTGGATGTCAGACAGTTAACCCATTGTTCCCTGTTCCCTGGTAGGCCATCAGGCAGTTAACCCACTGTTCCCTGTTCCCTGGTAGGCCGTCAGACAGTTAACCCACTGTTCCCTGTTCCCTCTTCCCTGGTTGGCCGTCAGACAGTTAACCCATTCTTCCTTGTTCCCTGGTTGGCCATCAGGCAGTTAACCCACTGTTCTCTGTTCCCTGGTAGGCCGTCAGAAAGTTAACCCACTGTTCCCTGTTCCCTGGTTGGCCGTCAGACAGTTAACTCACTGTTCCCTGGTTGGCCGTCAGACAGTTAACTCACTGTTCCCTGGTTGGCCGTCAGACAGTTAACCCACTGTTCCCTGGTTGGCCTTCACACAGTTAACCCACTGTTCCCTGGTAGGCCATCAGACAGTTAACCCACTGTTCCCTGGTAGGCCGTCAGGCAGTTAACCCACTGTTCCCTGGTTGGCCTTCACACAGTTAACCCACTGTTCCCTGGTAGTTCGTCAGACAGTTAACCCACTGTTTCCTGTTCCCTGGTTGGCAGTCAGAGGGTTAACCCACTGATCCCTGGTTGGCCTTCACACAGTTAACCCACTGTTCCCTGGTTGGCCATCAGACAGTTAACCCAGTGATGCCTGGTTGACCGTCAGACAGTTAACCCACTGTTCCCTGGTTGGCCGTCAGGCAGTTAACCCACTGTTCCCTGGTTGGCCTTCACACAGTTAACCCACTGTTCCCTGGTAGGCCATCAGACAGTTAACCCACTGTTCCCTGGTAGGCCGTCAGGCAGTTAACCCACTGTTCCCTGGTTTGCCTTCACACAGTTAACCCACTGTTCCCTGGTAGTTCTTCAGACAGTTAACCCACTGTTCCCTGTTCCCTGGTTGGCAGTCAGAGGGTTAACCCACTGTTCCCTGGTTGGCCTTCACACATTTAACCCACTGTTCCCTGGTAGGCCATCAGACAGTTAACCCACTGTTCCCTGGTAGGCCATCAGACAGTTAACCCACTGTTCCCTGGTAGGCCTTCGCACAGTTAACCCACTGTTTCCTGTTCCCTGGTAGGCCGTCAGACAGTTAACCCACTGTTCCCTGTTCCCTGGTTGGCCGTCAGACAGTTAACCCACTGTTTCCTGTTCCCTGGTTGGCCTTCACACAGTTAACCCACTGTTCCCTGGTTGGCCGTCAGACAGTTAACCCACTGATGCCTGGTTGGCCGTCAGACAGTTAACCCACTGTTCCCTGGTAGGCCGTCAGACAGTTAACCCACTGTTCCCTGGTTGGCCGTCAGGCAGTTAACCCACTGTTCCCTGGTAGGCCGTAAGACAGTTAACCCACTGTTCCCTGGTTGGCTGTCAGGCAGTTAACCCACTGTTCCCTGGTTGGCCGTCACGCAGTTAACCCACTGTTCCCTGGTTGGCCGTCAGACAGTTAACCCACTGTTCCCTGGTTGGCCGTCAGACAGTTAACTCACTGTTCCCTGGTTGGCCGTCAGACAGTTAACCCACTGTTCCCTGGTTGGCCTTCACACAGTTAACCCACTGTTCCCTGGTAGGCCATCAGACAGTTAACCCACTGTTCCCTGGTAGGCCGTCAGGCAGTTAACCCACTGTTCCCTGGTTGGCCTTCACACAGTTAACCCACTGTTCCCTGGTAGTTCGTCAGACAGTTAACCCACTGTTTCCTGTTCCCTGGTTGGCAGTCAGAGGGTTAACCCACTGATCCCTGGTTGGCCTTCACACAGTTAACCCACTGTTCCCTGGTTGGCCATCAGACAGTTAACCCAGTGATGCCTGGTTGACCGTCAGACAGTTAACCCACTGTTCCCTGGTTGGCCGCCAGGCAGTTAACCCACTGTTCCCTGGTAGGCCATCAGACAGTTAACCCACTGTTCCCTGGTAGGCCGTCAGGCAGTTAACCCACTGTTCCCTGGTTTGCCTTCACACAGTTAACCCACTGTTCCCTGGTAGTTCTTCAGACAGTTAACCCACTGTTCCCTGTTCCCTGGTTGGCAGTCAGAGGGTTAACCCACTGTTCCCTGGTTGGCCTTCACACATTTAACCCACTGTTCCCTGGTAGGCCATCAGACAGTTAACCCACTGTTCCCTGGTAGGCCATCAGACAGTTAACCCACTGTTCCCTGGTAGGCCTTCGCACAGTTAACCCACTGTTTCCTGTTCCCTGGTAGGCCGTCAGACAGTTAACCCACTGTTCCCTGTTCCCTGGTTGGCCGTCAGACAGTTAACCCACTGTTTCCTGTTCCCTGGTTGGCCTTCACACAGTTAACCCACTGTTCCCTGGTTGGCCGTCAGACAGTTAACCCACTGATGCCTGGTTGGCCGTCAGACAGTTAACCCACTGTTCCCTGGTAGGCCGTCAGACAGTTAACCCACTGTTCCCTGGTTGGCCGTCAGGCAGTTAACCCACTGTTCCCTGGTAGGCCGTAAGACAGTTAACCCACTGTTCCATGGTTGGCCGTCAGGCAGTTAACCCACTGTTCCCTGGTTGGCCGTCAGACAGTTAACCCACTGTTCCCTGTTCCCTGGTTGGCCGTCAGACAGTTAACTCACTGTTCCTTGGTTAGCCGTAAGACAGTTAACTCACTGTTCCTTGGTTAGCCGTAAGACAGTTAACTCACTGTTCCTTGGTTGGCCGTCAGACAGTTAACCCACTGTTCCCTGGTTGGCCGTCAGACAGTTAACCCACTGTTCCCTGTTCCCTGGTTGGCCATCAGACAGTTAACTCACTGTTCCCTGGTAGGCCGTCAGACAGTTAACCCACTGTTCCCTGGTTGGCCGTCAGACAGTTAACCCACTGTTCCTTGTTCCCTGGTAGTTCGTCAGACAGTTAACCCACTGTTCCCTGTTCCCTGGTTGGCCGTCAGACAGTTAACTCACTGTTCCTTGGTTGGCCGTCAGACAGTTAACTCACTGTTCCTTGGTTGGCCATCAGACAGTTAACCCACTGTTCCCTGGTTGGCCGTCAGACAGTTAACCCACTGTTCCCTGTTCCCTGGTTGGCCATCAGACAGTTAACCCACTGTTCCTTGTTCCCTGGTAGGCCGTCAGACAGTTAACCCACTGTTCCCTGGTTGGCCATCAGACAGTTAACCCACTGTTCCCTGTTCCCTGGTTGGCCATCAGACAGTTAACCCACTGTTCCCTGGTTGGCTGTCAGACAGTTAACCCACTGTTCCTTGTTCCCTGGTTGGCCATCAGACAGTTAACCCACTGTTCCCTGGTTGGCCATCAGACAGTTAAACCACTGTTCCCTGGTTGGCCATCAGACAGTTAACCCACTGTTCCCTGGTAGGCCATCAGACAGTTAACCCACTGTTCCCTGGTAGGCCATCAGACAGTTAACCCACTGTTCCCTGGTAGGCCTTCGCACAGTTAACCCACTGTTTCCTGTTCCCTGGTAGGCCGTCAGACAGTTAACCCACTGTTCCCTGTTCCCTGGTTGGCCGTCAGACAGTTAACCCACTGTTTCCTGTTCCCTGGTTGGCCTTCACACAGTTAACCCACTGTTCCCTGGTTGGCCGTCAGACAGTTAACCCACTGATGCCTGGTTGGCCGTCAGACAGTTAACCCACTGTTCCCTGGTAGGCCGTCAGACAGTTAACCCACTGTTCCCTGGTTGGCCGTCAGGCAGTTAACCCACTGTTCCCTGGTTGGCCTTCACACAGTTAACCCACTGTTCCCTGGTAGGCCATCAGACAGTTAACCCACAGTTCCCTGGTAGGCCGTCAGGCAGTTAACCCACTGTTCCCTGGTTTGCCTTCACACAGTTAACCCACTGTTCCCTGGTAGTTCGTCAGACAGTTAACCCACTGTTCCCTGTCCCCTGGTTGGCAGTCAGAGGGTTAACCCACGGTTACCTGGTTGGCCTTCACACATTTAACCCACTGTTCCCTGGTAGGCCATCAGACAGTTAACCCACTGTTCCCTGGTAGGCCATCAGACAGTTAACCCACTGTTCCCTGGTAGGCCTTCACACAGTTAACCCACTGTTCCCTGGTAGTTCGTCAGACAGTTAACCCACTGTTCCCTGTTCCCTGGTTGGCAGTCAGAGGATTAACCCACTGTTCCCTGGTTGGCCTTCACACATTTAACCCACTGTTCCCTGGTAGGCCGTCAGACAGTTAACCCACCAGTTAACCCACTGTTCCCTGGTTGGCCGTCAGACAGTTAACCCACTGTTCCCTGGTTGGCCGTCAGACAGTTAACCCACTGTTCCCTGGTTGGCCGTCAGACAGTTAACCCACTGTTCCCTGGTTGGCCGTCAGGCAGTTAACCCACTGTTCCCTGGTAGGCCGTCAGACAGTAACCCACTGTTCCTTGTTCCCTGGTAGTTCGTCAGACAGTTAACCCACTGTTCCCTGTTCCCTGGTTGGCTGTCAGACAGTTAACTCACTGTTCCTTGGTTGGCCGTCAGACAGTTAACTCACTGTTCCTTGGTTGGCCATCAGACAGTTAACCCACTGTTCCCTGGTTGGCCGTCAGACAGTTAACCCACTGTTCCCTGTTCCCTGGTTGGCAGTCAGACAGTTAACCCACTGTTCCCTGGTTGGCCGTCAGACAGTTAACTCACTGTTCCCTGGTAAGCCGTCAGACAGTTAACCCACTGTTCCCTGGTTGGCCGTCAGACAGTTAACCCACTGTTCCCTGGTTGGCCGTCAGGCAGTTAACCCACTGTTCCCTGGTAGTTCGTCAGACAGTTAACCCACTGTTCCCTGTTCCCTGGTTGGCCGTCAGACAGTTAACCCACTGTTCAATGGTTGGCCTTCACACAGTTAACCCACTGTTCCCTGTTCCCTGGTTGGCAGTCAGACAGTTAACCCACTGTTCCCTGGTTGGCCTTCACACAGTTAACCCACTGTTCCTTGTTCCCTGTTTGGCCGTCAGACAGTTAACCCACTGATGCCTGGTTGGCCGTCAGACAGTTAACCCACTGTTCCCTGGTTGGCCGTCAGACAGTTAACCCACTGATGCCTGGTTGGCCGTCAGACAGTTAACCCACTGTTCCCTGGTTGGCCGTCAGACAGTTAACACACTGTTCCCTGGTAGGCCGTCAGACAGTTAACCCACTGTTCCCTGGTAGGCCGTCAGACAGTTAACCCACTGTTCCCTTGTTGGCCGTCAGGCAGTTAACCCACTGTTCCCTGGTTGACCGTCAGACAGTTAACCCACTGTTCCCTGGTTGGCCATCAGACAGTTAACCCAGTGATGCCTGGTTGACCGTCAGACAGTTAACCCACTGTTCCCTGGTTGGCCGTCAGGCAGTTAACCCACTGTTCCCTGGTTGGCCTTCACACAGTTAACCCACTGTTCCCTGGTAGGCCATCAGACAGTTAACCCACTGTTCCCTGGTAGGCCGTCAGGCAGTTAACCCACTGTTCCCTGGTTTGCCTTCACACAGTTAACCCACTGTTCCCTGGTAGTTCTTCAGACAGTTAACCCACTGTTCCCTGTTCCCTGGTTGGCAGTCAGAGGGTTAACCCACTGTTCAATGGTTGGCCTTCACACATTTAACCCACTGTTCCCTGGTAGGCCATCAGACAGTTAACCCACTGTTCCCTGGTAGGCCATCAGACAGTTAACCCACTGTTCCCTGGTAGGCCTTCGCACAGTTAACCCACTGTTTCCTGTTCCCTGGTAGGCCGTCAGACAGTTAACCCACTGTTCCCTGTTCCCTGGTTGGCCGTCAGACAGTTAACCCACTGTTTCCTGTTCCCTGGTTGGCCTTCACACAGTTAACCCACTGTTCCCTGGTTGGCCGTCAGACAGTTAACCCACTGATGCCTGGTTGGCCGTCAGACAGTTAACCCACTGTTCCCTGGTAGGCCGTCAGACAGTTAACCCACTGTTCCCTGGTTGGCCGTCAGGCAGTTAACCCACTGTTCCCTGGTAGGCCGTAAGACAGTTAACCCACTGTTCCCTGGTTGGCCGTCAGGCAGTTAACCCACTGTTCCCTGGTTGGCCGTCACGCAGTTAACCCACTGTTCCCTGGTTGGCCGTCAGACAGTTAACCCACTGTTCCCTGGTTGGCCGTCAGACAGTTAACCCACTGTTCCCTGGTTGGCCGTTAGGCAGTTAACCCACTGTTCCCTGGTAGTTCGTCAGACAGTTAACCCACTGTTCCCTGTTCCCTGGTTGGCCGTCAGACAGTTAACCCACTGTTCAATGGTTGGCCTTCACACAGTTAACCCACTGTTCCCTGTTCCCTGGTTGGCAGTCAGACAGTTAACCCACTGTTCCCTGGTTGGCCTTCACACAGTTAACCCACTGTTCCTTGTTCCCTGTTTGGCGGTCAGACAGTTAACCCACTGATGCCTGGTTGGCCGTCAGACAGTTAACCCACTGTTCCCTGGTTGGCCGTCAGACAGTTAACCCACTGATGCCTGGTTGGCCGTCAGACAGTTAATCCACTGTTCCCTGGTTGGCCGTCAGACAGTTAACCCACTGTTCCCTGGTTGGCCGTCAGACAGTTAACACACTGTTCCCTGGTAGGCCGTAAGACAGTTAACCCACTGTTCCCTGGTAGGCCGTCAGACAGTTAACCCACTGTTCCCTGGTTGGTCGTCAGGCAGTTAACCCACTGTTCCCTGGTTGACCGTCAGACAGTTAACCCACTGTTCCCTGGTTGGCCGTCAGACAGTTAACCCAGTGATGCCTGGTTGACTGTCAGACAGTTAACCCACTGTTCCCTGGTTGGCCGTCAGACAGTTAACCCACTGTTCCCTGGTTGGCCGTCAGACAGTTAACCCACTGTTCCCTGGTTGGCCGTCAGACAGTTAACCCACTGTTCCCTGGTTGGCCGTCAGGCAGTTAACCCACTGTTCCCTGGTTGGCCTTCACACAGTTAACCCACTGTTCCCTGGTAGGCCATCAGACAGTTAACCCACTGTTCCCTGGTAGGCCGTCAGGCAGTTAACCCACTGTTACCTGGTTGGCCTTCACACAGTTAACCCACTGTTCCCTGGTAGTTCGTCAGACAGTTAACCCACTGTTCCCTGTTCCCTGGTTGGCAGTCAGAGGGTTAACCCACTGTTCCCTGGTTGGCCTTCACACAGTTAACCCACTGTTCCCTGGTAGGCCATCAGACAGTTAACCCACTGTTCCCTGGTAGGCCGTCAGACAGTTAACCCACTGTTCCCTGTTCCCTGGTTGGCCGTCAGACAGTTAACCCATTGTTTCCTGTTCCCTGGTTGGCCTTCACACAGTTAACCCACTGTTCCCTGTTCCCTGGTTGGCCGTCAGACAGTTAACCCACTGATGCCTGGTTGGCCGTCAGACAGTTAACCCACTGTTCCCTGGTTGGCCGTCAGACAGTTAACCCACTGATGCCTGGTTGGCCGTCAGACAGTTAACCCACTGTTCCCTGGTAGGCCGTCAGACAGTTAACCCACTGTTCCCTGGTAGGCCGTCAGACAGTTAACCCACTGTTCCCTGTTCCCTGGTTGGCAGTCAGACAGTTAACCCACTGTTCCCTGGTAGACCATCATACAGTTAACCCACTGTTCCCTGGTAGGCCATCAGACAGTTAACCCACTGTTCCCTGTTAGGCCTTCAGAAAGTTAACCCACTGTTCCCTGTTCCCTCTTCCCTGGTTGGCCGTCAGACAGTTAACCCACTGTTCCTTGTTCCCTGGTTGGCCATCAGGCAGTTAACCCAATGTTCCCTGTTCCCTGGTAGGCCGTCAGACAGTTAACCCACTGTTCCCTGTTCCATGTTCCCTGGTTGGCCGTCAGACAGTTAACCCACTGTTCCTTGTTCCCTGTTCCCTGGTTGGCCGTCAGACAGTTAACTCACTGCTCCTTGGTTGGCCGTCAGACAGTTAACCCACTGTTCCTTGTTCCCTGTTCCCTGGTTGGCCGTCAGACAGTTAACTCACTGTTCCTTGGTTGGCCCGTCAGACAGTTAACCCACTGTTCCTTGTTCCTTGTTCCCTGGTTGGCCGTCAGACAGTTAACCCACTGTTCCTTGTTCCCTGGTTGGCCATCAGGCAGTTAACCCACTGTTCCCTGTTCCCTGGTTGGCCTTCACACAGTTAACCCACTGTTCCTTGTTCCCTGGTTGGCCGTCAGACAGTTAACCCACTGTTCCCTGGTTGGCCGTCAGACAGTTAACCCACTGTTCCCTGGTTGGCTGTCAGACAGTTAACAGACTGTTCCCTGGTTGGCCGTCAGACAGTTAACCCACTGTTCCCTGTTAGGCCGTCAGACATTTAACCCACTGTTCCCTGTTCCCTGGTTGGCCGTCAGACAGTTAACCCACTGTTCCCTGGTTGGCCGTCAGACAGTTAACCCACTGTTCCCTGGTTGGCTGTCAGACAGTTAACCCACTGTTCCCTGGTAGGCCGTCAGACAGTTAACCCACTGTTCCCTGTTCCCTGGTTGGCCGTCAGACAGTTAACACACTGTTCCCTGGTAGGCCGTAAGACAGTTAACCCACTGTTCCCTGGTAGGCCGTCAGACAGTTAACCCACTGTTCCCTGGTTGGTCGTCAGGCAGTTAACCCACTGTTCCCTGGTTGGCCGTCAGACAGTTAACCCACTGTTCCCTGGTAGGCCGTCAGACAGTTAACCCACTGTTCAATGGTTGGCCTTCACACAGTTAACCCACTGTTCCCTGTTCCCTGGTTGGCAGTCAGACAGTTAACCCACTGTTCCCTGGTTGGCCTTCACACAGTTAACCCACTGTTCCTTGTTCCCTGTTTGGCCGTCAGACAGTTAACCCACTGATGCCTGGTTGGCCGTCAGACAGTTAACCCACTGTTCCCTGGTTGGCCGTCAGACAGTTAACCCACTGATGCCTGGTTGGCCGTCAGACAGTTAATCCACTGTTCCCTGGTTGGCCGTCAGACAGTTAACCCACTGTTCCCTGGTTGGCCGTCAGACAGTTAACACACTGTTCCCTGGTAGGCCGTAAGACAGTTAACCCACTGTTCCCTGGTAGGCCGTCAGACAGTTAACCCACTGTTCCCTGGTTGGTCGTCAGGCAGTTAACCCACTGTTCCCTGGTTGACCGTCAGACAATTAACCCACTGTTCCCTGGTTGGCCGTCAGACAGTTAACCCAGTGATGCCTGGTTGACTGTCAGACAGTTAACCCACTGTTCCCTGGTTGGCCGTCAGACAGTTAACCCACTGTTCCCTGGTTGGCCGTCAGACAGTTAACCCACTGTTCCCTGGTTGGCCGTCAGACAGTTAACCCACTGTTCCCTGGTTGGCCGTCAGGCAGTTAACCCACTGTTCCCTGGTTGGCCTTCACACAGTTAACCCACTGTTCCCTGGTAGGCCATCAGACAGTTAACCCACTGTTCCCTGGTAGGCCGTCAGGCAGTTAACCCACTGTTACCTGGTTGGCCTTCACACAGTTAACCCACTGTTCCCTGGTAGTTCGTCAGACAGTTAACCCACTGTTCCCTGTTCCCTGGTTGGCAGTCAGAGGGTTAACCCACTGTTCCCTGGTTGGCCTTCACACAGTTAACCCACTGTTCCCTGGTAGGCCATCAGACAGTTAACCCACTGTTCCCTGGTAGGCCGTCAGACAGTTAACCCACTGTTCCCTGTTCCCTGGTTGGCCGTCAGACAGTTAACCCATTGTTTCCTGTTCCCTGGTTGGCCTTCACACAGTTAACCCACTGTTCCCTGTTCCCTGGTTGGCCGTCAGACAGTTAACCCACTGATGCCTGGTTGGCCGTCAGACAGTTAACCCACTGTTCCCTGGTTGGCCGTCAGACAGTTAACCCACTGATGCCTGGTTGGCCGTCAGACAGTTAACCCACTGTTCCCTGGTAGGCCGTCAGACAGTTAACCCACTGTTCCCTGGTAGGCCGTCAGACAGTTAACCCACTGTTCCCTGTTCCCTGGTTGGCGGTCAGACAGTTAACCCACTGTTCCCTGGTAGACCATCATACAGTTAACCCACTGTTCCCTGGTAGGCCATCAGACAGTTAACCCACTGTTCCCTGTTAGGCCTTCAGAAAGTTAACCCACTGTTCCCTGTTCCCTCTTCCCTGGTTGGCCGTCAGACAGTTAACCCACTGTTCCTTGTTCCCTGGTTGGCCATCAGGCAGTTAACCCAATGTTCCCTGTTCCCTGGTAGGCCGTCAGACAGTTAACCCACTGTTCCCTGTTCCATGTTCCCTGGTTGGCCGTCAGACAGTTAACCCACTGTTCCTTGTTCCCTGTTCCCTGGTTGGCAGTCAGACAGTTAACTCACTGCACCTTGGTTGGCCGTCAGACAGTTAACCCACTGTTCCTTGTTCCTTGTTCCCTGGTTGGCCGTCAGACAGTTAACCCACTGTTCCTTGTTCCCTGGTTGGCCATCAGGCAGTTAACCCACTGTTCCCTGTTCCCTGGTTGGCCTTCACACAGTTAACCCACTGTTCCTTGTTCCCTGGTTGGCCGTCAGACAGTTAACCCACTGTTCCCTGGTTGGCCGTCAGACAGTTAACCCACTGTTCCCTGGTTGGCTGTCAGACAGTTAACAGACTGTTCCCTGGTTGGCCGTCAGACAGTTAACCCACTGTTCCCTGTTAGGCCGTCAGACATTTAACCCACTGTTCCCTGTTCCCTGGTTGGCCGTCAGACAGTTAACCCACTGTTCCCTGGTTGGCCGTCAGACAGTTAACCCACTGTTCCCTGGTTGGCTGTCAGACAGTTAACCCACTGTTCCCTGGTAGGCCGTCAGACAGTTAACCCACTGTTCCCTGTTCCCTGGTTGGCCGTCAGACAGTTAACACACTGTTCCCTGGTAGGCCGTAAGACAGTTAACCCACTGTTCCCTGGTAGGCCGTCAGACAGTTAACCCACTGTTCCCTGGTTGGTCGTCAGGCAGTTAACCCACTGTTCCCTGGTTGGTCGTCAGGCAGTTAACCCACTGTTCCCTGGTTGACCGTCAGACAATTAACCCACTGTTCCCTGGTTGGCCGTCAGACAGTTAACCCAGTGATGCCTGGTTGACTGTCAGACAGTTAACCCACTGTTCCCTGGTTGGCCGTCAGACAGTTAACCCACTGTTCCCTGGTTGGCCGTCAGACAGTTAACCCACTGTTCCCTGGTTGGCCGTCAGACAGTTAACCCACTGTTCCCTGGTTGGCCGTCAGGCAGTTAACCCACTGTTCCCTGGTTGGCCTTCACACAGTTAACCCACTGTTCCCTGGTAGGCCATCAGACAGTTAACCCACTGTTCCCTGGTAGGCCGTCAGGCAGTTAACCCACTGTTACCTGGTTGGCCTTCACACAGTTAACCCACTGTTCCCTGGTAGTTCGTCAGACAGTTAACCCACTGTTCCCTGTTCCCTGGTTGGCAGTCAGAGGGTTAACCCACTGTTCCCTGGTTGGCCTTCACACAGTTAACCCACTGTTCCCTGGTAGGCCATCAGACAGTTAACCCACTGTTCCCTGGTAGGCCGTCAGACAGTTAACCCACTGTTCCCTGTTCCCTGGTTGGCCGTCAGACAGTTAACCCATTGTTTCCTGTTCCCTGGTTGGCCTTCACACAGTTAACCCACTGTTCCCTGTTCCCTGGTTGGCCGTCAGACAGTTAACCCACTGATGCCTGGTTGGCCGTCAGACAGTTAACCCACTGTTCCCTGGTTGGCCGTCAGACAGTTAACCCACTGATGCCTGGTTGGCCGTCAGACAGTTAACCCACTGTTCCCTGGTAGGCCGTCAGACAGTTAACCCACTGTTCCCTGGTAGGCCGTCAGACAGTTAACCCACTGTTCCCTGTTCCCTGGTTGGCGGTCAGACAGTTAACCCACTGTTCCCTGGTAGACCATCATACAGTTAACCCACTGTTCCCTGGTAGGCCATCAGACAGTTAACCCACTGTTCCCTGTTAGGCCTTCAGAAAGTTAACCCACTGTTCCCTGTTCCCTCTTCCCTGGTTGGCCGTCAGACAGTTAACCCACTGTTCCTTGTTCCCTGGTTGGCCATCAGGCAGTTAACCCAATGTTCCCTGTTCCCTGGTAGGCCGTCAGACAGTTAACCCACTGTTCCCTGTTCCATGTTCCCTGGTTGGCCGTCAGACAGTTAACCCACTGTTCCTTGTTCCCTGTTCCCTGGTTGGCAGTCAGACAGTTAACTCACTGCACCTTGGTTGGCCGTCAGACAGTTAACCCACTGTTCCTTGTTCCTTGTTCCCTGGTTGGCCGTCAGACAGTTAACCCACTGTTCCTTGTTCCCTGGTTGGCCATCAGGCAGTTAACCCACTGTTCCCTGTTCCCTGGTTGGCCTTCACACAGTTAACCCACTGTTCCTTGTTCCCTGGTTGGCCGTCAGACAGTTAACCCACTGTTCCCTGGTTGGCCGTCAGACAGTTAACCCACTGTTCCCTGGTTGGCTGTCAGACAGTTAACAGACTGTTCCCTGGTTGGCCGTCAGACAGTTAACCCACTGTTCCCTGTTAGGCCGTCAGACATTTAACCCACTGTTCCCTGTTCCCTGGTTGGCCGTCAGACAGTTAACCCACTGTTCCCTGGTTGGCCGTCAGACAGTTAACCCACTGTTCCCTGGTTGGCTGTCAGACAGTTAACCCACTGTTCCCTGGTAGGCCGTCAGACAGTTAACCCACTGTTCCCTGTTCCCTGGTTGGCCGTCAGACAGTTAACACACTGTTCCCTGGTAGGCCGTAAGACAGTTAACCCACTGTTCCCTGGTAGGCCGTCAGACAGTTAACCCACTGTTCCCTGGTTGGTCGTCAGGCAGTTAACCCACTGTTCCCTGGTTGGCCGTCAGACAGTTAACCCACTGTTCCCTGGTAGGCCGTCAGACAGTTAACCCACTGTTACCTGGTTGGCCTTCAGACAATTAACCCACTGTTCCCTGGTTGGCCGTCAGACAGTTAACCCACTGTTCCCTGGTTGGCCGTCAGACAGTTAACCCACTGTTCCCTGGTAGGCCGTCAGACAGTTAACCCACTTTTCCTGGTTGGCCGTCAGGCAGTTAACCCACTGTTCCCTGGTTGGCCATCAGACAGTTAACCCACTGTTCCCTGGTAGGCCGTCTTCCCCCAGTCATTGACGAGACTCTCTCCATGCAGACACACCTGGGCTCGGGTGTGTCCCAGGATAAATGCACCTCTTCCCCCAGTCATTGACGAGACTCTCTCCATGCAGACACTGATAGATTTTGGTTGTGGCATTTTGTTCGTTTGCTTTGGCACCTTTCAACACACCACATTATCACATTTATGCAAACACTCACTTACACTACTGATTACATTATTACTGTATGATTATATTATATGATTATTATAATATTATATATTATTATAATATTATATATTATTATTATATTATATATTATATTATTATATTATAATTATTATTATATATTATATTATTATTATTATATATTATATTATTATTATATTATATATTATATTATTATATTATATATTATATTATTATTATTATATTATTATTATTATTATAGTATTATTATTATATTATATTATTATATTATTATTATTATATTATATATTATATTATTATTATATTATATTATTATATTATTATTATTATATTATATATTATATTATTATATTATAATTATTATTATATATTATATTATTATTATTATTATATTATTATATTATTATAGTATTATTATTATATTATATTATTATATTATTATTATTATATTATATATTATATTATTATAGTATTATTATTATATTATATTATTATATTATTATTATTATATTATTATATTATTATATTATATATTATATTATTATTATTATTATATTATTATATTATATATTATATTATTATTATTATTATATTATTATATTATTATAGTATTATTATTATATTATATATTATATTATTATATTATTATATTATTATAGTATTATTATTATATTATATTATTATATTATTATTATTATATTATATATTATATTATTATATTATTATAGTATTATTATTATATTATATATTATATTATTATTATTATATTATATATTATATTATTATTATTATTATGATTACATATTATATTATATATTTTGTTATATTATTATTATTATTATTATATATTATATTATATATTTTATTATATTATTATTATTATTATTATTATTATATTATATATTATATTATATATTATATATTATATTATTATATTATTATTATTATTATATATTATATTATTATTATTATATTATATATTATATTATTATATTATTATTATTATTATATTATATATTATATTATTATATTATTATAGTATTATTATTATATTATATTATTATATTATTATTATTATATTATATATTATATATTATATTATTATTATTATATTATATTTTATATTATTATTATTATTTTATATATTATATTATTATATTATTATTATTATTATTATATATTATATTATATATTTTATTATATTATTATTATTATTATTATATATTTTATTATATATTTTATTATATATTATATATTATATTATTATATTATTATTATTATTATTATTATTATTATATTATATATTATATTATTATATTATTATATTATTATTATTATATTATATATTATATTATTATATTATTATTATTATTATTATATTATATATTATATTATTATATTATTATATTATTATTATTATATTATATATTATATTATTATTATTATATTATTATAGTATATTATATATTATATTATTATATTATTATATTATATATTATATTATTATTATATTATATATTACATTATTATATTATTATATTATTATATTATTATTATTATTATATATTATATTATTATATTATTATTATTATTATTATTATATATTATATTATTATATTATTATTATTATTATTATTATTATATATTATATTATTATTATATTATATATTACATTATTATTATTATATTATATATTATATTATTATATTATTATTATTATTATTATATATTATATTATATATTATATTATTACATTATTATTATTATATTATATATTATATTATTATTATTATATTATTATATTATATTATATATTATATTATTATATTATTATTATTATTATATTATATATTATATTATTATTATTATTATATTATTATATTATTATAGTATTATTATTATATTATATTATTATATTATTATTATTATATTATTATATTATTATATTATATATTATATTATTATTATTATTATATTATTATATTATATATTATATTATTATTATTATTATATTATTATATTATTATAGTATTATTATTATATTATATATTATTATAGTATTATTATTATATTATATTATTATATTATTATTATTATATTATATATTATATTATTATATTATTATAGTATTATTATTATATTATATATTATATTATTATTATTATATTATATATTATATTATTATTATTATTATGATTACATATTATATTATATATTATATTATTATATTATTATAGTATTATTATTATATTATATATTATATTATTATTATTATATTATATATTATATTATTATTATTATATATTATATTATTATATTATTATAGTATTATTATTATATTATATTATTATATTATTATTATTATATTATATATTATATTATTATATTATATATTATATTATTATATTATATTATATATTATATTATTATATTATTATTATTATTATATTATATATTATATTATTATTATTATTATATTATTATATTATTATAGTATTATTATTATATTATATTATTATATTATTATTATTATATTATTATATTATTATATTATATATTATATTATTATTATTATTATATTATTATATTATATATTATATTATTATTATTATTATATTATTATATTATTATAGTATTATTATTATATTATATTATTATATTATTATTATTATATTATATATTATATTATTATATTATTATAGTATTATTATTATATTATATATTATATTATTATTATTATATTATATATTATATTATTATTATTATTATGATTACATATTATATTATATATTATATTATTATATTATTATAGTATTATTATTATATTATATATTATATTATTATTATTATATTATATATTATATTATTATTATTATATATTATATTATTATTATTATATTATATATTATATTATTATTATTATTATGATTACATATTATATTATATATTTTGTTATATTATTATTATTATTATTATATATTATATTATATATTTTATTATATTATTATTATTATTATTATATTATATATTATATTATATATTATATATTATATTATTATATTATTATTATTATTATATATTATATTATTATTATTATATTATATATTATATTATTATATTATTATTATTATTATATTATATATTATATTATTATATTATTATAGTATTATTATTATATTATATTATTATATTATTATTATTATTATATTATATATTATATATTATATTATTATTATTATATTATATTTTATATTATTATTATTATTTTATATATTATATTATTATATTATTATTATTATTATTATTATTATGTTATATATTATATTATTATATTATTATATTATTATTATTATATTATATATTATATTATTATATTATTATTATTATTATTATATTATATATTATATTATTATATTATTATATTATTATTATTATATTATATATTATATTATTATTATTATATTATTATATTATATTATATATTATATTATTATATTATTATATTATATATTATATTATTATTATATTATATATTACATTATTATATTATTATATTATTATATTATTATTATTATTATATATTATATTATTATATTATTATTATTATTATTATTATATATTATATTATTATATTATTATTATTATTATTATTATATATTATATTATTATTATATTATATATTACATTATTATTATTATATTATATATTATATTATTATATTATTATTATTATTATTATATATTATATTATATATTTTATTATATTATTATGATTATTATTATATATTATATTATATATTTTATTATATATTATATATTATATTATTATATTATTATTATTATTATTATATTATATATTATATTATTATATTATTATATTATTATTATTATATTATATATTATATTATTATTATTATATTATTATATTATATTATATATTATATTATTATTATTATTATTATTATATATTATATTATTATATTATTATTATTATTATTATATATTATATTATTATATTATTATTATTATATATTATATTATTATTATTATTATTATTATTATATTATATATTATTATATTAATATTATATTATATATTATATTATTATATTATTATATTAATATTATATTATATATTATATTATTATATTATTATTATATATTATTATCATATGAATACATTTCATATGTATATGTATATACTGTACTCTATATCATCTACTGCATCTTTATGTAATAAATGTATCACTAGCCACTTTAAACTATGCCACTTTGTTTACATACCCTACATTACTCATCTCATATGTATATACTGTACTTTATATCATCTACTGCATCTTTGTGTAATACATGTATCACTAGCCACTTTAAACTATGCCACTTTGTTTACATACTCATCTCATATGTATATACTGTTCTCAATACCATCTACTGTATCTTGCCTATGCCGTTCTGTACCATCACTCATTCATATATCTTTATATACACATATTCTTTATCCCTTTACACTTGTAAGGTAGTTGTGGAATTGTTAGTTAGATTACTCGTTGGTTATTACTGCATTGTCGGAACTAGCACACAAGCATTTCGCTACACTCGCATTAACATCTGCTAACCATGTGTATGTGACCAATAACATCTGCTAACCATGTGTATGTGATCATTAACATCTGCTAACCATGTGTATGTGACCATTAACATATGCTAACCATGTGTATGTGTCCATTAACATCTGCTAACCATGTGTATGTGACCAATAACATCTGCTAACCATGTGCATGTGATCATTAACATCTGCTAACCATGTGTATGTGACCAATAACATCTGCTAACCATGTGTATGTGACCATTAACATCTGCTAACCATGTGTATGTGACCAATAACATCTGCTAACCATGTGTATGTGACCAATAACATCTGCTAACCATGTGTATGTGACCATTAACATCTGCTAACCATGTGTATGTGACCATTAACATCTGCTAACCATGTGTATGTGACAAATACATTTGATTTGATTTGATTTGATTACACACACCATTGTTAATTGTATTTAGTTTACTTTGTTTAATAAATATATTTTGTCATTCCTTTTGTTACGAACTTTGAGCCGGTTCGAAGTTCGTAACTACAATCCCTTTACAGAATTACAGCTTAGAATCCCTTTACAGAATTACAGCTTAGAATCCCTTTACAGAAATACAGCTTAGAATCCCTTTACAGAATTACAGCTTAGAATCCCTTTACAGAATTACAGCTTAGAATCCCTTTACAGAACTACAGTTTAGAATCCCTTTACAGAACTACAGCTTAGAATCCCTTTACAGAACTACAGTTTAGAATCCCTTTACAGAACTACAGCTTAGAATCCCTTTACAGAATTACAGCTTAGAATCCCTTTACAGAACTACAGCTTAGAATCCCTTTACAGAATTACAGCTTAGAATCCCTTTACAGAATTACAGTTTAGAATCCCTTTACAGAATTACAGCATAGAATCCCTTTACAGAACTACAGCTTAGAATCCCTTTACAGAACTACAGCTTAGAATCCCTTTACAGAACTACAGCTTAGAATCCCTTTACAGAACTACAGTTTAGAATCCCTTTACAGAACTACAGCTTAGAATCCCTTTACAGAACTACAGCATAGAATCCCTTTACAGAACTACAGCTTAGAATCCCTTTACAGAACTACAGCTTAGAATCTCTTTACAGAACTACAATCCCTTTACAGAACTACAATCCCTTTACAGAACTACAGCATAGAATCCCTTTACAGAACTACAGCTTAGAATCCCTTTACAGAACTACAGCTTAGAATCCCTTTACAGAACTACAGCTTAGAATCCCTTTACAGAACTACAATCCCTTTACAGAACTACAGCATAGAATCCCTTTACAGAACTACAGCTTAGAATCCCTTTACAGAACTACAGCTTAGAATCTCTTTACAGAACTACAATCCCTTTACAGAACTACAATCCCTTTACAGAACTACAGCATAGAATCCCTTTACAGAACTACAGCTTAGAATCCCTTTACAGAACTACAGCTTAGAATCCCTTTACAGAAATACAGTTTAGAATCCCTTTACAGAACTACAGCTTAGAATCCCTTTACAGAACTACAATCCCTTTACAGAACTACAGCTTAGAATCCCTTTACAGAACTACAGCATAGAATCCCTTTACAGAACTACAGCTTAGAATCCCTTTACAGAACTACAGCTTAGAATCCCTTTACAGAACTACAGCTTAGAATCCCTTTACAGAATTACATCTTAGAATCCCTTTACAGAACTACAGCTTAGAATCCCTTTACAGAATTACAGCTTAGAATCCCTTTACAGAATTACAGTTTAGAATCCCTTTACAGAATTACAGCATAGAATCCCTTTACAGAACTACAGCTTAGAATCCCTTTACAGAACTACAGCTTAGAATCCCTTTACAGAACTACAGCTTAGAATCCCTTTACAGAACTACAGTTTAGAATCCCTTTACAGAACTACAGCTTAGAATTCCTTTACAGAACTACAGCATAGAATCCCTTTACAGAACTACAGCTTAGAATCCCTTTACAGAACTACAGCTTAGAATCTCTTTACAGAACTACAATCCCTTTACAGAACTACAATCCCTTTACAGAACTACAGCATAGAATCCCTTTACAGAACTACAGCTTAGAATCCCTTTACAGAACTACAGCTTAGAATCCCTTTACAGAACTACAGCTTAGAATCCCTTTACAGAACTACAATCCCTTTACAGAACTACAGCATAGAATCCCTTTACAGAACTACAGCTTAGAATCCCTTTACAGAACTACAGCTTAGAATCTCTTTACAGAACTACAATCCCTTTACAGAACTACAATCCCTTTACAGAACTACAGCATAGAATCCCTTTACAGAACTACAGCTTAGAATCCCTTTACAGAACTACAGCTTAGAATCCCTTTACAGAAATACAGTTTAGAATCCCTTTACAGAACTACAGCTTAGAATCCCTTTACAGAACTACAATCCCTTTACAGAACTACAGCTTAGAATCCCTTTACAGAACTACAGCATAGAATCCCTTTACAGAACTACAGCTTAGAATCCCTTTACAGAACTACAGCTTAGAATCCCTTTACAGAACTACAGCTTAGAATCCCTTTACAGAAATACAGTTTAGAATCCCTTTACAGAACTACAGCTTAGAATCCCTTTACAGAAATACAATCCCTTTACAGAACTACAGTTTAGAATCCCTTTACAGAACTACAGCTTAGAATCCCTTTACAGAACTACAGCTTAGAATCCCTTTACAGAACTACAGCTTAGAATCCCTTTACAGAACTACAGCTTAGAATCCCTTTACAGAACTACAGTTTAGAATCCCTTTACAGAACTACAGCTTAGAATCCCTTTACAGAATTACAGCTTAGAATCCCTTTACAAAACTACAATCCCTTTACAGAACTACAGCATAGAATCCCTTTACAGAACTGCAATCCCTTTACATAACTACAGCTTAGAATCCCTTTACAGAACTACAATCCCTTTACAGAACTACAATCCCTTTACAGAACTACAGCTTAGAATCCCTTTACAGAACTACAGCTTAGAATCCCTTTACAGAACTACAGTTTAGAATCCCTTTACAGAACTACAGCTTAGAATCCCTTTACAGAACTACAGCTTAGAATCCCTTTACAGAACTACAGGTTAGAATCTCTTTACAGAACTACAATCCCTTTACAGAACTACAATCCCTTTACAGAACTACAGCATAGAATCCCTTTACAGAACTACAGCTTAGAATCCCTTTACAGAACTACAGCGTAGAATCCCTTTACAGAACTACAATCCCTTTACAGAACTACAGCTTAGAATCCCTTTACATAACTACAGCATAGAATCCCTTTACAGAACTACAGCTTAGAATCCCTTTACAGAACTACAGCATAGAATCCCTTTACAGAACTACAGCTTAGAATCCCTTTACAGAACTACAGCATAGAATCCCTTTACAGAACTACAGCTTAGAATCCCTTTACAGAACTACAGCTTAGAATCCCTTTACAGAACTACAGTTTAGAATCCCTTTACAGAACTACAGCTTAGAATCCCTTTACAGAATTACAGCTTAGAATCCCTTTACAAAACTACAATCCCTTTACAGAACTACAGCATAGAATCCCTTTACAGAACTGCAATCCCTTTACATAACTACAGCTTAGAATCCCTTTACAGAACTACAATCCCTTTACAGAACTACAATCCCTTTACAGAACTACAGCTTAGAATCCCTTTACAGAACTACAGTTTAGAATCCCTTTACAGAACTACAGTTTAGAATCCCTTTACAGAACGACAGCTTAGAATCCCTTTACAGAACTACAGCTTAGAATCCCTTTACAGAACTACAGCTTAGAATCTCTTTACAGAACTACAATCCCTTTACAGAACTGCAATCCCTTTACAGAACTACAGCGTAGAATCCCTTTACAGAACTACAATCCCTTTACAGAACTACAGCTTAGAATCCCTTTACATAACTACAGCATAGAATCCCTTTACAGAACTACAGCTTAGAATCCCTTTACAGAACTACAGCATAGAATCCCTTTACAGAACTACAGCTTAGAATCCCTTTACAGAACTACAGCATAGAATCCCTTTACAGAACTACAGCTTAGAATCCCTTTACAGAACTACAGCATAGAATCCCTTTACAGAACTACAGCTTAGAATCCCTTTACAGAACTACAGCTTAGAATCCCTTTACAGAACTACAGCTTAGAATCCCTTTACAGAATTACAGCTTAGAATCCCTTTACAAAACTACAATCCCTTTACAGAACTACAGCATAGAATCCCTTTACAGAACTGCAATCACTTTACATAACTACAGCTTAGAATGCCTTTACAGAACTACAATCCCTTTACAGAACTACAATCCCTTTACAGAACTACAGCTTAGAATCCCTTTACAGAACTACAGCTTAGAATCCCTTTACAGAACTACAGTTTAGAATCCCTTTACAGAACTACAGCTTAGAATCCCTTTACAGAACTACAGCTTAGAATCCCTTTACAGAACTACAGCTTAGAATCTCTTTACAGAACTACAATCCCTT
The DNA here is from genome assembly GCF_045791955.1 of Oncorhynchus clarkii lewisi. Taxonomy (NCBI): domain Eukaryota; kingdom Metazoa; phylum Chordata; class Actinopteri; order Salmoniformes; family Salmonidae; genus Oncorhynchus; species Oncorhynchus clarkii. Next base: position 59,992,053 of record NC_092169.1, read on the forward strand.
TACAGAACTGCAATCCCTTTACATAACTACAGCTTAGAATCCCTTTACAGAACTACAATCCCTTTACAGAACTACAATCCCTTTACAGAACTACAGCTTAGAATCCCTTTACAGAAATACAGTTTAGAATCCCTTTACAGAACTACAGCTTAGAATCCCTTTACAGAACTACAATCCCTTTACAGAACTACAGCTTAGAATCCCTTTACAGAACTACAGCATAGAATCCCTTTACAGAACTACAGCTTAGAATCCCTTTACAGAACTACAGCTTAGAATCCCTTTACAGAACTACAGCTTAGAATCCCTTTACAGAATTACATCTTAGAATCCCTTTACAGAACTACAGCTTAGAATCCCTTTACAGAATTACAGCTTAGAATCCCTTTACAGAATTACAGTTTAGAATCCCTTTACAGAATTACAGCATAGAATCCCTTTACAGAACTACAGCTTAGAATCCCTTTACAGAACTACAGCTTAGAATCCCTTTACAGAACTACAGCTTAGAATCCCTTTACAGAACTACAGTTTAGAATCCCTTTACAGAACTACAGCTTAGAATTCCTTTACAGAACTACAGCATAGAATCCCTTTACAGAACTACAGCTTAGAATCCCTTTACAGAACTACAGCTTAGAATCTCTTTACAGAACTACAATCCCTTTACAGAACTACAATCCCTTTACAGAACTACAGCATAGAATCCCTTTACAGAACTACAGCTTAGAATCCCTTTACAGAACTACAGCTTAGAATCCCTTTACAGAACTACAGCTTAGAATCCCTTTACAGAACTACAATCCCTTTACAGAACTACAGCATAGAATCCCTTTACAGAACTACAGCTTAGAATCCCTTTACAGAACTACAGCTTAGAATCTCTTTACAGAACTACAATCCCTTTACAGAACTACAATCCCTTTACAGAACTACAGCATAGAATCCCTTTACAGAACTACAGCTTAGAATCCCTTTACAGAACTACAGCTTAGAATCCCTTTACAGAAATACAGTTTAGAATCCCTTTACAGAACTACAGCTTAGAATCCCTTTACAGAACTACAATCCCTTTACAGAACTACAGCTTAGAATCCCTTTACAGAACTACAGCATAGAATCCCTTTACAGAACTACAGCTTAGAATCCCTTTACAGAACTACAGCTTAGAATCCCTTTACAGAACTACAGCTTAGAATCCCTTTACAGAAATACAGTTTAGAATCCATTTACAGAACTACAGCTTAGAATCCCTTTACAGAAATACAATCCCTTTACAGAACTACAGTTTAGAATCCCTTTACAGAACTACAGCTTAGAATCCCTTTACAGAACTACAGCTTAGAATCCCTTTACAGAACTACAGCTTAGAATCCCTTTACAGAACTACAGCTTAGAATCCCTTTACAGAACTACATTTAGAATCCCTTTACAGAACTACAGCTTAGAATCCCTTTACAGAATTACAGCTTAGAATCCCTTTACAAAACTACAATCCCTTTACAGAACTACAGCATAGAATCCCTTTACAGAACTGCAATCCCTTTACATAACTACAGCTTAGAATCCCTTTACAGAACTACAATCCCTTTACAGAACTACAATCCCTTTACAGAACTACAGCTTAGAATCCCTTTACAGAACTACAGCTTAGAATCCCTTTACAGAACTACAGTTTAGAATCCCTTTACAGAACTACAGCTTAGAATCCCTTTACAGAACTACAGCTTAGAATCCCTTTACAGAACTACAGGTTAGAATCTCTTTACAGAACTACAATCCCTTTACAGAACTACAATCCCTTTACAGAACTACAGCATAGAATCCCTTTACAGAACTACAGCTTAGAATCCCTTTACAGAACTACAGCGTAGAATCCCTTTACAGAACTACAATCCCTTTACAGAACTACAGCTTAGAATCCCTTTACATAACTACAGCATAGAATCCCTTTACAGAACTACAGCTTAGAATCCCTTTACAGAACTACAGCATAGAATCCCTTTACAGAACTACAGCTTAGAATCCCTTTACAGAACTACAGCATAGAATCCCTTTACAGAACTACAGCTTAGAATCCCTTTACAGAACTACAGCTTAGAATCCCTTTACAGAACTACAGTTTAGAATCCCTTTACAGAACTACAGCTTAGAATCCCTTTACAGAATTACAGCTTAGAATCCCTTTACAAAACTACAATCCCTTTACAGAACTACAGCATAGAATCCCTTTACAGAACTGCAATCCCTTTACATAACTACAGCTTAGAATCCCTTTACAGAACTACAATCCCTTTACAGAACTACAATCCCTTTACAGAACTACAGCTTAGAATCCCTTTACAGAACTACAGTTTAGAATCCCTTTACAGAACTACAGTTTAGAATCCCTTTACAGAACGACAGCTTAGAATCCCTTTACAGAACTACAGCTTAGAATCCCTTTACAGAACTACAGCTTAGAATCTCTTTACAGAACTACAATCCCTTTACAGAACTGCAATCCCTTTACAGAACTACAGCGTAGAATCCCTTTACAGAACTACAATCCCTTTACAGAACTACAGCTTAGAATCCCTTTACATAACTACAGCATAGAATCCCTTTACAGAACTACAGCTTAGAATCCCTTTACAGAACTACAGCATAGAATCCCTTTACAGAACTACAGCTTAGAATCCCTTTACAGAACTACAGCATAGAATCCCTTTACAGAACTACAGCTTAGAATCCCTTTACAGAACTACAGCATAGAATCCCTTTACAGAACTACAGCTTAGAATCCCTTTACAGAACTACAGCTTAGAATCCCTTTACAGAACTACAGCTTAGAATCCCTTTACAGAATTACAGCTTAGAATCCCTTTACAAAACTACAATCCCTTTACAGAACTACAGCATAGAATCCCTTTACAGAACTGCAATCCCTTTACATAACTACAGCTTAGAATCCCTTTACAGAACTACAATCCCTTTACAGAACTACAATCCCTTTACAGAACTACAGCTTAGAATCCCTTTACAGAACTACAGCTTAGAATCCCTTTACAGAACTACAGTTTAGAATCCCTTTACAGAACTACAGCTTAGAATCCCTTTACAGAACTACAGCTTAGAATCCCTTTACAGAACTACAGCTTAGAATCTCTTTACAGAACTACAATCCCTTTACAGAACTGCAATCCCTTTACAGAACTACAGCGTAGAATCCCTTTACAGAACTACAATCCCTTTACAGAACTACAGCTTAGAATCCCTTTACATAACTACAGCATAGAATCCCTTTACAGAACTACAGCTTAGAATCCCTTTACAGAACTACAGCATAGAATCCCTTTACAGAACTACAGCTTAGAATCCCTTTACAGAACTACAGCATAGAATCCCTTTACAGAACTACAGCTTAGAATCCCTTTACAGAACTACAGCATAGAATCCCTTTACAGAACTACAGCTTAGAATCCCTTTACAGAACTACAGCTTAGAATCCCTTTACAGAACTACAGCTTAGAATCCCTTTACAGAACTACAGCTTAGAATCCCTTTACAGAACTACAGCATAGAATCCCTTTACAGAACTACAGCTTAGAATCCCTTTACAGAACTACAGCTTAGAATCCCTTTACAGAACTACAGCTTAGAATCCCTTTACAGAACTACAGCTTAGAATCCCTTTACAGAACTACAGCTTAGAATCCCTTTAAAGAACTACAGCTTAGAATCCCTTTACAGAACTACAGTTTAGAATCCCTTTACATAACTACAGTTTAGAATCCCTTTACAGAACTACAGCATAGAATCCCTTTACAGAACTACAGCTTAGAATCCCTTTACAGAACTACAGCTTAGAATCTCTTTACAGAACTACAATCCCTTTACAGAACTACAATCCCTTTACAGAACTACAGCATAGAATCCCTTTACAGAACTACACCTTAGAATCCCTTTACAGAACTACAGCTTAGAATCCCTTTACAGAACTACAATCCCTTTACAGAACTACAGCATAGAATCCCTTTACAGAACTACAGCTTAGAATCCCTTTACAGAACTACAGCTTAGAATCTCTTTACAGAACTACAATCCCTTTACAGAACTACAATCCCTTTACAGAACTACAGCATAGAATCCCTTTACAGAACTACAGCTTAGAATCCCTTTACAGAACTACAGCTTAGAATCCCTTTACAGAACTACAGCTTAGAATACCTTTACAGAAATACAGTTTAGAATCCCTTTACAGAACTACAGCTTAGAATCCCTTTACAGAACTACAATCCCTTTACAGAACTACAGCTTAGAATCCCTTTACAGAACTACAGCATAGAATCCCTTTACAGAACTACAGCTTAGAATCCCTTTACAGAACTACAGCTTAGAATCCCTTTACAGAACTACAGCTTAGAATCCCTTTACAGAAATACAGTTTAGAATCCCTTTACAGAACTACAGCTTAGAATCCCTTTACAGAACTACAATCCCTTTACAGAACTACAGCTTAGAATCCCTTTACAGAACTACAGCTTAGAATCCCTTTACAGAACTACAGCTTAGAATCCCTTTACAGAAATACAGTTTAGAATCCCTTTACAGAACTACAGCTTAGAATCCCTTTACAGAACTACAATCCCTTTACAGAACTACAGTTTAGAATCCCTTTACAGAACTACAGCTTAGAATCCCTTTACAGAACTACAGCTTAGAATCCCTTTACAGAACTACAGCATAGAATCCCTTTACAGAACTACAGCTTAGAATCCCTTTACAGAACTACAGCTTAGAATCCCTTTACAGAACTACAGCTTAGAATCCCTTTACAGAATTACAGCTTAGAATCCCTTTACAAAACTACAATCCCTTTACAGAACTACAGCATAGAATCCCTTTACAGAACTGCAATCCCTTTACATAACTACAGCTTAGAATCCCTTTACAGAACTACAATCCCTTTACAGAACTACAATCCCTTTACAGAACTACAGCTTAGAATCCCTTTACAGAACTACAGCTTAGAATCCCTTTACAGAACTACAGTTTAGAATCCCTTTACAGAACTACAGCTTAGAATCCCTTTACAGAACTACAGCTTAGAATCCCTTTACAGAACTACAGCTTAGAATCTCTTTACAGAACTACAATCCCTTTACAGAACTGCAATCCCTTTACAGAACTACAGCGTAGAATCCCTTTACAGAACTACAATCCCTTTACAGAACTACAGCTTAGAATCCCTTTACATAACTACAGCATAGAATCCCTTTACAGAACTACAGCTTAGAATCCCTTTACAGAACTACAGCATAGAATCCCTTTACAGAACTACAGCTTAGAATCCCTTTACAGAACTACAGCATAGAATCCCTTTACAGAACTACAGCTTAGAATCCCTTTACAGAACTACAGCATAGAATCCCTTTACAGAACTACAGCTTAGAATCCCTTTACAGAACTACAGCTTAGAATCCCTTTACAGAACTACAGCTTAGAATCCCTTTACAGAACTACAGCTTAGAATCCCTTTACAGAACTACAGCATAGAATCCCTTTACAGAACTACAGCTTAGAATCCCTTTACAGAACTACAGCTTAGAATCCCTTTACAGAACTACAGCTTAGAATCCCTTTACAGAACTACAGCTTAGAATCCCTTTACAGAACTACAGCTTAGAATCCCTTTAAAGAACTACAGCTTAGAATCCCTTTACAGAACTACAGTTTAGAATCCCTTTACATAACTACAGTTTAGAATCCCTTTACAGAACTACAGCATAGAATCCCTTTACAGAACTACAGCTTAGAATCCCTTTACAGAACTACAGCTTAGAATCTCTTTACAGAACTACAATCCCTTTACAGAACTACAATCCCTTTACAGAACTACAGCATAGAATCCCTTTACAGAACTACACCTTAGAATCCCTTTACAGAACTACAGCTTAGAATCCCTTTACAGAACTACAATCCCTTTACAGAACTACAGCATAGAATCCCTTTACAGAACTACAGCTTAGAATCCCTTTACAGAACTACAGCTTAGAATCTCTTTACAGAACTACAATCCCTTTACAGAACTACAATCCCTTTACAGAACTACAGCATAGAATCCCTTTACAGAACTACAGCTTAGAATCCCTTTACAGAACTACAGCTTAGAATCCCTTTACAGAACTACAGCTTAGAATACCTTTACAGAAATACAGTTTAGAATCCCTTTACAGAACTACAGCTTAGAATCCCTTTACAGAACTACAATCCCTTTACAGAACTACAGCTTAGAATCCCTTTACAGAACTACAGCATAGAATCCCTTTACAGAACTACAGCTTAGAATCCCTTTACAGAACTACAGCTTAGAATCCCTTTACAGAACTACAGCTTAGAATCCCTTTACAGAAATACAGTTTAGAATCCCTTTACAGAACTACAGCTTAGAATCCCTTTACAGAACTACAATCCCTTTACAGAACTACAGCTTAGAATCCCTTTACAGAACTACAGCTTAGAATCCCTTTACAGAACTACAGCTTAGAATCCCTTTACAGAAATACAGTTTAGAATCCCTTTACAGAACTACAGCTTAGAATCCCTTTACAGAACTACAATCCCTTTACAGAACTACAGTTTAGAATCCCTTTACAGAACTACAGCTTAGAATCCCTTTACAGAACTACAGCTTAGAATCCCTTTACAGAACTACAGCTTAGAATCCCTTTACAGAACTACAGTTTAGAATCCCTTTACAGAACTACATCTTAGAATCCCCTTACAGAACTACAGCTTAGAATCCCTTTACAGAACTACAGCTTAGAATCCCTTTACAGAACTTCATTGAGGAATATACTTTAAATTCAACTCGGTGAACATGGACTCTCTTTCTCTCTCTCTCACTCTCTCTCACTCACTTACTTTGTCTCTGTCTGTCTGTCTGTCTGTCTGTCTGTCTGTCTGTCTGTCTGTCTGTCTGTCTGTCTGTCTGTCTGTCTGTCTGTCTGTCTGTCTGTCTGTCTGTCCTCTCATAGTCATTTTCTCATTGGGGCTTTAGCACAGAGAATGACACTGTGTGTTCCTGGATATTACTGTCTCCATCCCAGCTGGCTTTTCACGCTGCCCCTGTGCCTGGGGAATGAAAAGCTGTCCTGTCTAAGACCCTTGATTTTGTCTGACCCCTCCACTGCTATTCAAGATGAGATGGAACACTGGGTTCTAACCTTTAACTATTAGTCTGCCATTATGTGTTGTTTTAACCCCTCCGGCAATTAGCACAGACGAGATCACTTTCTTCTCTCTCTCTTTGCTAGACAGACCATTTCACCTAACGTTTAGCTTGGCCAATGACTGGCCCCTGAATGCAGAAGGCGAAGAGAACCTGAAACCATTTGACATGTAAAATCCTCATGTAACCACCAGGGGGAGCTCCCTCCCTGTGCTAGATTTGTTGTTCTGACTGGGTCGTGGCCTTGTCGTTCACCATACAGGTACAGCATATAGCAGGCTGCGATAGAGAGGTCTACAGACTGCCCAGGATTGAGACTGACAGTCATATTATAGAGAGGTCTACAGACTGCCCAGGATGTAGACTGACAGTCATATTATAGAGAGATCTGTACAGACTGCCCAGGATGTAGACTGACAGTCATATCATAGAGAGGTCTACAGACTGCCCAGGATGTAGACTGACAATCATATTATAGAGAGGTCTACAGACTGCCCAGGATGTAGACTGACAGTCATCCTGTAGAGAGGTCTACAGACCGTCCAAATGTAGACTGACAGTCATATTATAGAGAGGTCTGCAGACCGTCCAAGATGTAGACTGACAGTCATATTATAGAGAGGTCTACAGACTGCCCAGGATGTAGACTGACAGTCAATATTATAGAGGTCTACAGACACTGTCCAAGATGTAGACTGACAGTCATATTATAGAGAGGTCTACAGACTTCCCAGGATGTAGACTGACAGTGATCCTGTAGAGAGGTCTATAGACACTGTCCAAGATGTAGACTGACAGTCCTACTGTAGAGAGGTCTACAGTCACTGTCCAAGATGTAGACTGACAGTCATCCTGTAGAGAGGGTTCTATAGACACTGTCCAAGATGTAGACTGACAGTCCTACTGTAGAGAGGTCTACATACTTTCCCGGATGTAGACTGACAGTCATATTATAGAGAGGTCTACAGACAGCCCAGGATGTAGACTGACAGTCATATTATAGAGAGGTCTACAGAATGCCCAGGATGTAGACTGACAGGCATATTATAGAGAGATCTACAGATTGCCAGGATGAAGACTCAGTCCTACTGTAGAGTGGTCTACAGACCGCCCAGGATGTAGACTGACAGTCACATTATAGAGAGGTCTACAGACTGCCCAGGATGTAGACTGATAGTCATCCTGTAGAGAGGTCTACAGACTGCCCAGGATGTAGACTGATAGTCATCCTGTAGAGAGGTCTACAGACTGTCCAGGATGTAGACTGACAGTCATATTATAGAGAGGTCTACAGACCGCCCAGGATGTAGACTGACAGTCATCCTGTAGAGAGGTCTACAGACTGCCCAGGATGTAGACTGACAGTCATATTATAGAGAGGTCTACAGACTGTTCAGGATGTAGACTGATAGTCATCATGTAGAGAGGTCTACAGACTGTCCAGGATGTAGACTGACAGTCATATTATAGAGAGGTCTACAGACTGTTCAGGATGTAGACTGATAGTCATCTTGTAGAGAGGTCTACAGACTGCCCAGGATGTAGACTGATAGTCATCCTGTAGAGAGGTCTACAGACTGTTCAGGATGTAGACTGATAGTCATCCTGTAGAGAGGTCTACAGACTGCCCAGGATGTAGACTGACAGTCATATTATAGAGAGTGTACCTCGGCACCAGTTGTTTTCGACACCATGTGACCAATACCATTTAATTGATGTGTTTTTCAGCTGTAATGAACATCATATTGGGATTAGCCTGTTTGAGGTGCTGTACACTTTAAAGAACAGAAGGTTCAATGGATGTACAGTACTTGGCTTGGTTACAGCACCCCGAAATATTCTACATAGAACCCCAACGAACCCTTCTTCTAGCAGTACATTTACAATGGGGTGGTTAGCTAGTTGTTTAGTAAATGGTTGTTTCCTTTTGTCTGGTGGTCATCTGATCTGGCCCGAGGAGGGACTCTCTCTGTCTGTCTGTCTGTCTCATTCCCTCTCTCTCTTTCTCTCTCTCTCTCTCTCTCTCTCTCTCTACAGGCTGGGTGTCTGTAAAGCTCTTTGGGGTTTTAGGCTGGGTGTCTGTAAAGCTGTTTGGGGTTTAAGGCTGGGTTTCTGTAAAGCTCTTTGGGGTTTTAGGCTGGGTGTCTGTAAAGCACATTGGGGTTTTAGGCTGGGTGTCTGTAAAGCTCTTTGGGGTTTTAGGCTGGGTGTCTGTAAAGCTCTTTGGGGTTTTAGGCTGGGTGTCTGTAAAGCTATTTGGGGTTTTAGGCTGGGTGTCTGTAAAGCACTTTGGGGTTTTAGGCTGGGTGTCTGTAAAGCTCTTTGGGGTTTTAGGCTGGGTGTCTGTAAAGCTCTTTGGGGTTTTAGGCTGGGTGTCTGTAAAGCTCTTTGGGACAACTAGTGATGTAAAAAGGGCTTTATAAATACATTTGATTGATTGATTGATTGATTGATTGATTGATTGATCTATCCTGCAGGTTACAGGTGGCAGAAGGGAGAACAGAAAACTAAATGAACACATTTAAAAACACATTTTATTTTTAAACTAACATTGGAAACCATTCTGGATCTATGACAGACAGCGTCCCGTGATAAAAAGTTAACATATTATCATTAGTAATTAATTATTATTATATTAATATATATTTTTAGGCTTCATGCTTTCTGGATATCAGTGACCCTGCGATGTTACTGATTCCGTGCATCGGATGATGACTGAGGAGTAGCTCAGGTCTTGACGTGAACGTCAAACATGGTCTGAATATTTTGTCATTTGTATTCTGACAGATACAGGAAAGATCCACAGTTTCCTCGTCGATGAGAAGAAAACAAAAAACAACCAAAGAATTGTGAGATGTATCTTTGTTTGTGATGGACCCCTATGATGAGATCTCCTTGTGTCTTATTCACACTCTGAAGAGCTCATCTCATAGTCGATGCAGCGTATATCATAGTAACATTGGACTAATGCGAGCCCGGGGGCGTAACCTGTAGAGGACAGCAGAGGCCCTCTGTCCTCTGAACCTCCTTCCCTCTCAGCCCAGCTCAAACCCAAGAGGCCCTCTGTCCTCTGAACCTCCTTCCCTCTCAGCCCAGCTCAAACCCAAGAGGCCCTCTGTCCTCTGAACCTCCCCCCTCTCAGCCCAGCTCAAACCCAAGAGGCCCTCTGTCCGCTGAGCCGCCCTACCTCTCAGCCCAGCTCAAACCCAAGAGGGCCTCTGTCCGCTGAACCTCCCTCCCTCTCAGCCCAGCTCAAACCCAAGAGGCCTTCTGTCCTCTGAACCTCCCTCCCTCTCAGCCCAGCTCAAACCCAAGAGGCCCTCTGTCCTCTGAACCTCCCTCCCTCTCAGCCCAGCTCAAACCCAAGAAGCCCTCTGTCCGCTGAACCTTCTTCCCTCTCAGCCCAGCTCAAACCCAAGAGGCCCTCTGTCCTCTGAACCTCCTTCCCTCTCAGCCCAGCTCAAACCCAAGAGGCCCTCTGTCCTCTGAACCTCCTTCCCTCTCAGCCCAGCTCAAACACAAGAGGCCCTCTGTCCGCTGAACTTCCTTCCCTCTCAGCCCAGCTCAAACCCAAGAGGCCCTCTGTCCGCTGAACCTCCCTCCCTCTCAGCCCAGCTCAAACCCAAGAGACCCTCTGTCCTCTGAACCTCCCTCCCTCTCAGCCCAGCTCAAACCCAAGAGGCCTTCTGTCCTCTGAACCTCCCTCCCTCTCAGCCCAGCTCAAACCCAAGAGGCCCTCTGTCCTCTGAACCTCCCTCCCTCTCAGCCCAGCTCAAACCCAAGAAGCCCTCTGTCCGCTGAACCTTCTTCCCTCTCAGCCCAGCTCAAACCCAAGAGGCCCTCTGTCCTCTGAACCTCCTTCCCTCTCAGCCCAGCTCAAACCCAAGAGGCCCTCTGTCCTCTGAACCTCCTTCCCTCTCAGCCCAGCTCAAACACAAGAGGCCCTCTGTCCGCTGAACTTCCTTCCCTCTCAGCCCAGCTCAAACCCAAGAGGCCCTCTGTCCGCTGAACCTCCCTCCCTCTCAGCCCAGCTCAAACCCAAGAGACCCTCTGTCCTCTGAACCTCCCTCCCTCTCAGCCCAGCTCAAACCCAAGAGGCCCTCTGTCCGCTGAACCTCCCTCCCTCTCAGCCCAGCTCAAACCCAAGAGGCCCTCTGTCCTCTGAACCTCCCTCCCTCTCAGCCCAGCTCAAACCCAAGAGGCCCTCTGTCCACTGAACCTCCCTCCCTCTCAGCCCAGCTCCTCCCTCCCTCTCAGCCCAGCTCAAAGACTCCCCTCTTAAAGAGAGTCAATCAGAAATCTTCCATTTAATTACAACACACAGGAAATGAGCTGGTGAATGGCCTAGGTGCTTATAAGGAGGGCTGAGCTCGGGGGGGGGGGGGGGGGGGGGGGGGGGGGGACGACTGACAGCTCCAGTCAGAAACCCCAGAGTACCCTCTAGAACCCCTATGAGAGAGAGAGAGAGATAAATAGATTGAGAGGGAGTGAGAGACAGAGAGAGATCAAGGGAGAGAGAGAGAGAGACAGAGAGAGAGAGAGAGAGAGATAAATAGATTGAGAGGGAGCAAGAGACAGAGAGAAACTGAGAGAGAGACTGAGAGAAATAGATTGAGAGGGAGCGAGAGACTGAGAGAGACTGAGAGAAATAGATTGAGAGGGAACAAGAGACAGAGAGAGACAGAGAGAGAGACTGAGATAAATAGATTGAGAGGGAGCGAGAGACAGAGAGAGACAGAGAGAGACTGAGAGAAATAGATTGAGAGGAGCAAGAGACTGAGAGAGAGACTGAGAGAAATAGATTGAGAGGGAGCGAGAGACAGAGAGAGACAGAGAGAGACTGAGAGAAATAGATTGAGAGGGAGCAAGAGACAGAGAGAGACAGAGAGAGACTGAGAGAAATAGATTGAGAGGGAGCGAGAGACTGAGAGAGAGACAGAGAGAGACTGAGAGAAATAGATTGAGAGGGAGCAAGAGACAGAGAGCGACAGAGAGAGACTGAGAGAAATAGATTGAGAGGAGCGAGAGACTGAGAGAGAGACAGAGAGAGACTGAGAGAAATAGATTGAGAGGGAGCGAGAGACAGAGAGAGATCAAGGGAGAGAGAGACTCCATTGACCCGATCAAGAGAGAGAGAGAGAGAGAGAGAGAGAGAGAGAGAACCAGCATTACAATCTGATTGTACTGTCAACTTTGATTCATAATTAATGTATTTATCAAATTAATCACAGAAAAAAAATATCCCTTTTGCGAACAGTGGCTAAAATTCCTACATCCGTTGGCTCCCCTTACGGCTAATAACGTTGCCCTCAGTGTAAAAGCCCTGGAGCGGCCCGCTACTCACAGGTCTCATGACAGACAAATTGCTCCTTTGTGTAGAAATGATATGGGGAATTTAGAGGGGGGGGGACTCTGTCATTGCTTAGGGATAACAACAATTCCCCCCTTGTCTCCACAAACTCTGTCAATGTCCCTAATGGCACCACTGATCTAAAGTAGTGCACTATTACCCTATGGGCCCTGGTCTAAAGTAGTGCACTACTACCCTATGGGCCCTGGTCTAAAGTAGTGCACTACTACCCTATGGGCCCTGGTCTAAAGTAGTGCACTCTGGTCTAAAGTAGGGCCTCTTGGTATTGAGTTGGACAAACATGAACAGATCCTGTGTTGTCAAGAGCAGCAGGAGGAGAGGGGCAGGCTGATCCTGTGTTGTCAGGAGGAGCAGCAGGAGAAGGGGGGCAGGCTGATCCTGTGTTGTCAGGAGCAGCAGGAGGAGAGGGGCAGGCTGATCCTGTGTTGTCAGGAGGAGCAGCAGGAGGAGGGGGGCAGGCTGATCCTGTGTTGTCAGGAGGAGCAGCAGGAGGAGGGGGGGGGCAGGCTGATCCTGTGTTGTCAAGAGCAGCAGGAGGAGAGGGGCAGGCTGATTCTGTGTTGTCAGGAGGAGCAGCAGGAGGAGGGGGGCAGGCTGATCCTGTGTTGTCAGGAGCAGCAGCAGGAGGAGGGGGGGCAGGCTGATCCTGTGTTGTCAGCAGCAGCAGGAGGGGGGGGCAGGCTGATCCTGTGTTGTCAGCAGCAGCAGGAGGAGGAGGGGGGCAGGCTGATCCTGTGTTGTCAGGAGCAGCAGCAGGAGGAGGGGGGGCAGGCTGATCCTGTGTTGTCAGCAGCAGGAGGAGGGGGGGGGGCAGGCTGATCCTGTGTTGTCAGCAGCAGCAGGAGGAGGAGGGGGGCAGGCTGATCCTGTGTTGTCAGGAGCAGCAGCAGGAGGAGGGGGGGGCAGGCTGATCCTGTGTTGTCAGCAGCAGCAGGAGGAGGAGGGGGGGCAGGCTGATCCTGTGTTGTCAGCAGCAGCAGGAGGGGGGGGAGCAGGCTGATCCTGTGTTGTCAGCAGCAGGAGGAGGGGAGCAGGCTGATCCTGTGTTGTCAGCAGCAGGAGGAGGGGAGCAGGCTGATCCTGTGTTGTCAGCAGCAGGAGGAGGGGGGCAGGCTACTTGTTGATCATTCTCTCAGGCGTTTCTACAAGTCTGTCATTAAAAAAAAAAATTTGTCATTGAGGAGTCCTCTTCCTTTTGTCATTCTGAACTATCAGTCTGGCCTCATTGAGGAGTCCTCTTCCTCTTGTCATTCTGAACTATCAGTCTGGCCTCATTGAGGAGTCCTCTTCCTTTTGTCATTCTGAACTATCAGTCTGGCCTCATTGAGGAGTCCTCTTCCTCTTGTCATTCTGAACTATCAGTCTGGCCTCATTGAGGAGTCCTCTTCCTCTTGTCATTCTGAACTATCAGTCTGGCCTCATTGAGGAGTCCTCTTCCTCTTGTCATTCTGAACTATCAGTCTGGCCTCATTGAGGAGTCCTCTTCCTCTTGTCATTCTGAACTATCAGTCTGGCCTCATTGAGGAGTCCTCTTCCTCTTGTCATTCTGAACTATCAGTCTGGCCTCATTGAGGAGTCCTCTTCCTCTTGTCATTCTGAACTATCAGTCTGGCCTCATTGAGGAGTCCTCTTCCTTTTGTCATTCTGAACTATCAGTCTGGCCTCATTGAGGAGTCCTCTTCCTCTTGTCATTCTGAACTATCAGTCTGGCCTCATTGAGGAGTCCTCTTCCTCTTGTCATTCTGAACTATCAGTCTGGCCTCATTGAGGAGTCCTCTTCCTCTTGTCATTCTGAACTATCAGTCTGGCCTCATTGAGGAGTCCTCTTCCTTTTGTCATTCTGAACTATCAGTCTGGCCTCATTGAGGAGTCCTCTTCCTCTTGTCATTCTGAACTATCAGTCTGGCCTCATTGAGGAGTCCTCTTCCTCTTGTCATTCTGAACTATCAGTCTGGCCTCATTGAGGAGTCCTCTTCCTCTTGTCATTCTGAACTATCAGTCTGGCCTCATTGAGGAGTCCTCTTCCTCTTGTCATTCTGAACTATCAGTCTGGCCTCATTGAGGAGTCCTCTTCCTCTTGTCATTCTGAACTATCAGTCTGGCCTCATTGAGGAGTCCTCTTCCTCTTGTCATTCTGAACTATCAGTCTGGCCTCATTGAGGAGTCCTCTTCCTCTTGTCATTCTGAACTATCAGTCTGGCCTCATTGAGGAGTCCTCTTCCTCTTGTCATTCTGAACTATCAGTCTGGCCTCATTGAGGAGTCCTCTTCCTCTTGTCATTCTGAACTATCAGTCTGGCCTCATTGAGGAGTCCTCTTCCTCTTGTCATTCTGAACTATCAGTCTGGCCTCATTGAGGAGTCCTCTTCCTCTTGTCATTCTGAACTATCAGTCTGGCCTCATTGAGGAGTCCTCTTCCTCTTGTCATTCTGAACTATCAGTCTGGCCTCATTGAGGAGTCCTCTTCCTCTTGTCATTCTGAACTATCAGTCTGGCCTCATTGAGGAGTCCTCTTCCTTTTGTCATTCTGAACTATCAGTCTGGCCTCATTGAGGAGTCCTCTTCCTCTTGTCATTCTGAACTATCAGTCTGGCCTCATTAAGGAGTCCTCTTCCTCTTGTCATTCTGAACTATCAGTCTGGCCTCATTGAGGAGTCCTCTTCCTCTTGTCATTCTGAACTATCAGTCTGGCCTCATTGAGGAGTCCTCTTCCTCTTGTCATTCTGAACTATCAGTCTGGCCTCATTGAGGAGTCCTCTTCCTCTTGTCATTCTGAACTATCAGTCTGGCCTCATTGAGGAGTCCTCTTCCTCTTGTCATTCTGAACTATCAGTCTGGCCTCATTGAGGAGTCCTCTTCCTCTTGTCATTCTGAACTATCAGTCTGGCCTCATTGAGGAGTCCTCTTCCTCTTGTCATTCTGAACTATCAGTCTGGCCTCATTGAGGAGTCCTCTTCCTCTTGTCATTCTGAACTATCAGTCTGGCCTCATTGAGGAGTCCTCTTCCTCTTGTCATTCTGAACTATCAGTCTGGCCTCATTGAGGAGTCCTCTTCCTCTTGTCATTCTGAACTATCAGTCTGGCCTCATTGAGGAGTCCTCTTCCTCTTGTCATTCTGAACTATCAGTCTGGCCTCATTGAGGAGTCCTCTTCCTCTTGTCATTCTGAACTATCAGTCTGGCCTCATTGAGGAGTCCTCTTCCTTTTGTCATTCTGAACTATCAGTCTGGCCTCATTGAGGAGTCCTCTTCCTCTTGTCATTCTGAACTATCAGTCTGGCCTCATTAAGGAGTCCTCTTCCTCTTGTCATTCTGAACTATCAGTCTGGCCTCATTGAGGAGTCCTCTTCCTCTTGTCATTCTGAACTATCAGTCTGGCCTCATTGAGGAGTCCTCTTCCTCTTGTCATTCTGAACTATCAGTCTGGCCTCATTGAGGAGTCCTCTTCCTCTTGTCATTCTGAACTATCAGTCTGGCCTCATTGAGGAGTCCTCTTCCTCTTGTCATTCTGAACTATCAGTCTGGCCTCATTGAGGAGTCCTCTTCCTCTTGTCATTCTGAACTATCAGTCTGGCCTCATTGAGGAGTCCTCTTCCTCTTGTCATTCTGAACTATCAGTCTGGCCTCATTGAGGAGTCCTCTTCCTCTTGTCATTCTGAACTATCAGTCTGGCCTCATTGAGGAGTCCTCTTCCTCTTGTCATTCTGAACTATCAGTCTGGCCTCATTGAGGAGTCCTCTTCCTCTTGTCATTCTGAACTATCAGTCTGGCCTCATTGAGGAGTCCTCTTCCTCTTGTCATTCTGAACTACCAGTCTGGCCTCATTGAGGAGTCCTCTTCCTCTTGTCATTCTGAACTACCAGTCTGGCTTGCTTAACAAATTATCCTAAACATCTACATAACATATCGCTCTTTAAACATTTGCTTACCTGGACGGGGAAACCTGGCCAAAACGCAAAAGAGAATGAAGACATGCAATCCCACAGCCACAGGCTGCTGGAGAAGAAAGGACGGGGGGGGGGTGACCCTTCCTCCTGCTAGCCCTCTGACAACAGCCCCGGTCATTCATGGCTTCTCCCTGCAGCTGACACCGAGCTGTCCTTCCCTGTTCTTACCTGTTCGTACCTGTCCTTACCTGTCCTTCCCTGTTCTTACCTGTTCTTACCTGTCCTTACCTGTTCTTACCTGTCCTTCCCTGTTCTTACCTGTTCTTACCTGTTCTTACCTGTCCTTACCTGTTCTTACCTGTCCTTATCTGTTCTTACTTGTTCTTACCTGGGACAGAACAGAACCACAGACCTTTCATCTGACCTCATGTCCAACAAGGTTTCTGAGCTACTGAACCGTCCACTGCCATTATAAGAACATGGAGTCTAACATGGCATCCTATTCCCTATGTAGTGCACTACTTTATACTACAGCCCTATTCCCTATATAGTGCACTACTTTATACTACAGCCCTATTCCCAATATAGTGCACTACTTTATACTACAGCCCTATTCCCTATATAGTGCACTACTTTATACTACAGCCCTATTCCCTATATAGTCCACTACTTTATACTACATCCCTATTCCCTATATAGTACACTACTTTATACTACAGCCCTATTCCCTATATAGTCCACTACTTTATACTACAGCCCTATTCCCTATATAGTCCACTACTTTATACTACAGCCCTATTCCCTATATGGTATTTGTATTTACGAAATATCCTAACCCAGGGTAGTGCACTACTTTATGTGAACTATCCTAACCCAGGGTAGTGCACTACTTTATGTGATCTATCCTAACCCAGGGTAGTGCACTACTTTATGTGAACTATCCTAACCAAGGGGAGTGCACTACTTTATGTGAACTATCCTAACCCAGGGTAGTGCACTACTTTATGTGATCTATCCTAACCCAGGGTAGTGCACTACTTTATGTGAACTATCCTAACCCAGGGAAGTGCACTACTTTATGTGATCTATCCTAACCCAGGGTAGTGCACTACTTTATGTGATCTATCCTAACCCAGGGTAGTGCACTACTTTATGTGAACTATCCTAACCCAGGGTAGTGCACTACTTTATGTGATCTATCCTAACCCAGGGTAGTGCACTACTTTATGTGAACTATCCTAACCCAGGGTAGTGCACTACTTTATGTGAACTATCCTAACCCAGGGTAGTGCACTACTTTATGTGATCTATCCTAACCCAGGGTAGTGCACTACTTTATGTGAACTATCCTAACCCAGGGGAGTGCACTACTTTATGTGAACTATCCTAACCCAGGGTAGTGCACTAGTTTATGTGATCTATCCTAACCCAGGGTAGTGCACTACTTTATGTGAACTACCCTAACCCAGGGTAGTGCACTACTTTATGTGAACTATCCTAACCCAGGGAAGTGCACTACTTTATGTGATCTATCCTAACCCAGGGTAGTGCACTACTTTATGTGATCTATCCTAACCCAGGGTAGTGCACTACTTTATGTGATCTATCCTAACCCAGGGTAGTGCACTACTTTATGTGATCTATCCTAACCCAGGGTAGTGCACTACTTTATGTGAACTATCCTAACCCAGGGTAGTGCACTACTTTATGTGAACTATCCTAACCCAGGGTAGTGCACTACTTTATGTGATCTATCCTAACCCAGGGTAGTGCACTACTTTATGTGAACTATCCTAACCAAGGGGAGTGCACTACTTTATGTGATCTATCCTAACCCAGGGTAGTGCACTACTTTATGTGAACTATCCTAACCCAGGGTAGTGCACTACTTTATGTGATCTATCCTAACCCTGGGTAGTGCACTACTTTATGTGATCTATCCTAACCCAGGGTAGTGCACTACTTTATGTGATCTATCCTAACCCAGGGTAGTGCACTACTTTATGTGAACTATCCTAACCCTGGGTAGTGCACCACTTTATGTGAACTATCCTAACCCAGGGTAGTGCACTACTTTATGTGAACTATCCTAACCCAGGGGAGTGCACTACTTTATGTGAACTATCCTAACCCAGGGTAGTGCACTACTTTATGTGATCTATCCTAACCCAGGGTAGTGCACTACTTTATGTGATCTATCCTAACCCAGGGTAGTGCACTACTTTATGTGAACTATCCTAACCAAGGGGAGTGCACTACTTTATGTGATCTATCCTAACCCAGGGTAGTGCACTACTTTATGTGATCTATCCTAACCCAGGGTAGTGCACTACTTTATGTGAACTATCCTAACCAAGGGGAGTGCACTACTTTATGTGATCTATCCTAACCCAGGGTAGTGCACTACTTTATGTGAACTATCCTAACCCAGGGTAGTGCACTACTTTATGTGAACTATCCTAACCCATGGTAGTGCACTACTTTATGTGATCTATCCTAACCCAGGGTAGTGCACTACTTTATGTGATCTATCCTAACCCAGGGTAGTGCACTACTTTATGTGAACTATCCTAACCCAGGGTAGTGCACTACTTTATGTGATCTATCCTAACCCAGGGTAGTGCACTACTTTATGTGAACTATCCTAACCCAGGGTAGTGCACTACTTTATGTGATCTATCCTAACCCAGGGTAGTGCACTACTTTATGTGATCTATCCTAACCCAGGGTAGTGCACTACTTTATGTGAACTATCCTAACCCAGGGTAGTGCACTACGTGCTGCTTCTAATGGTTGTTCAGGACGAAGAGATTCAGGGTAGAGACCAGCTGGTGAACAGGCTCCTAATGTAACACCTGTGGTATAAACATCAGGGTAGAGACCAGCTGGTGAACAGGCTCCTACTGTAACACCTGTGGTATAAACATCAGGGTAGAGACCAGCTGGTGAACAGGCTCCTACTGTAACACCTGTGGTATAAACATCAGGGTAGAGACCAGCTGGTGAACAGGCTCCTACTGTAACACCTGTGGTATAAACATCAGGGTAGAGACCAGCTGGTGATCAGGCTCCTACTGTAACACCTGTGGTATAAACATCAGGGTAGAGACCAGCTGGTGAACAGGCTCCTACTGTAACACCTGTGGTATAAACATCAGGGTAGAGACCAGCTGGTGAACAGGCTCCTACTGTAACACCTGTGGTATAAACATCAGGGTAGAGACCAGCTGGTGAACAGGCTCCTACTGTAACACCTGTGGTATAAACATCAGGGTAGAGACCAGCTGGTGAACAGGCTCCTACTGTAACACCTGTGGTAAAAACATCAGGGTAGAGACCAGCTGGTGAACAGGCTCCTACTGTAACACCTGTGGTATAAACATCAGGGTAGAGACCAGCTGGTGAACAGGCTCCTACTGTAACACCTGTGGTATAAACATCAGGGTAGAGACCAGCTGGTGAACAGGCTCCTACTGTAACACCTGTGGTATAAACATCAGGGTAGAGACCAGCTGGTGAACAGGCTCCTACTGTAACACCTGTGGTATAAACATCAGGGTAGAGACCAGCTGGTGAACAGGCTCCTACTGTAACACCTGTGGTATAAACATCAGGGTAGAGACCAGCTGGTGAACAGGCTCCTACTGTAACACCTGTGGTATAAACATCAGGGTAGAGACCAGCTGGTGAACAAGCTCCTACTGTAACACCTGTGGTATAAACATCAAATCAAATCAAATCAAATCAAATCAAATTTTATTTGTCACATACACATGGTTAGCAGATGTTAATGCAAGTGTAGCGAAATGCTTGTGCTTCTAGTTCCGACAATGCAGTAATAACAAGTAATCTAACTAACAATTCCAAAACTACTGTCTTGTACCCAGTGTAAGGGGATAAAGAATATGTATATAAGGATATATGAATGAGTGATGGTACAGAGCAGCATAGGCAAGATACAGTAGATGGTATCGAGTACAGTATATACATATGAGATGAGTATGTAAACAAAGTGGCATAGTTTAAAGTGGCTAGTGATACATGTATTACATAAGGATACAGTCGATGATATAGAGTACAGTATATACGTATGCATATGAGATGAATAATGTAGGGTAAGTAACATTATATAAGGTAGCATTGTTTAAAGTGGCTAGTGATATATTTACATCATTTCCCATCAATTCCCATTATTAAAGTGGCTGGAGTTGAGTTGAGTCAGTGTCAGTGTGTTGGCAGCAGCCACTCAGTGTTAGTGGTGGCTGTTTAACAGTCTGATGGCCTTGAGATAGAAGCTGTTTTTCAGTCTCTCGGTCCCAGCTTTGATGCACCTGTACTGACCTCGCCTTCTGGATGATAGCGGGGTGAACAGGCAGTGGCTCGGGTGGTTGATGTCCTTGATGATCTTTATGGCCTTCCTGTGACATCGGGTGGTGTAGGTGTCCTGGAGGGCAGGTAGTTTGCCCCTGGTGATGCGTTGTGCAGGATAGAGACCAGCTCGTGAACAGGCTCCTACTGTAACACCTGTGGTATAAACATCAGGGTAGAGACCAGCTGGTGAACAGGCTCCTACTGTAACACCTGTGGTATAAACATCAGGGTAGAGACCAGCTGGTGAACAAGCTCCTACTGTAACACCTGTGGTATAAACATCAGGGTAGAGACCAGCTGGTGAACAGGCTCCTACTGTAACACCTGTGGTATAAACATCAGGGTAGAGACCAGCTGGTGAACAGGCTCCTACTGTAACACCTGTGGTATAAACATCAGTTTAGAGACCAGCTGGTGAACAGGCTCCTACTGTAACACCTGTGGTATAAACATCAGGGTAGAGACCAGCTGGTTTAGGGGGAGTTTGTGACCCCACCTTGACCTGCAGGTTTAGGGGGAGTTTGTGACCCCACCATGACCTGCAGGTTTAGGGTGAGTTTGTGACCCCACCTTGACCTGCAGGTTTAGAGGGAGTTTGTGACCCCACCTTGACCTGCAGGTTTATGTGAAGTCAGTCAGTGGTGAGAGAGGGAGGTGGTTAACCAGACATCAGCTACAGCCCAGCAGCCCTCCGTGTTGTATTCTAGATGGTATTGTAGCCTAGGTCATATAAAACACTGAGATGTGGCTGGACCTGAGAGCTGGAACACAGTAGCTGGAACACAGTAGCTGGAATCCATTGACACAAATGATGGGATTCTAATTGTATGGCTGAAAGCCCATCTCAACAGTTTGAAAGCTCACTCACCTTCTTCTAATCCGTGGCCAGTGTGTTTCCATGTGTGTGCCAACTACAGGGCTTTTGGTGGCCCAATGTTCTCTTGCCAAAAATAGACCATCGGTCTCTGGAAACGTACGGTTTAATATAGGACAGTCATGAGCATAGTGAAGGGGACTGAGGGATGTTCCCTTTGTGCCTGGGAACGAACCCCACCTGGGTCGTTGTAAGGAGTGAAACAGACCATTATCATTTATCAGCCATCAAGCCGGGGTCGTCACAAACTGATCCTGGAGCTGTAATTACATGATAAATGTCTGTATAAAATGTCTGTACAACACTGTCTCCACAGCACCCGGGAGAGAGGGGGAGAGGGAGGGAGGGATAGAGAGGGGGAGAGGGAGGGGGAGAGGGAGAGGGAGAGGGAAGGGAGGGGGAGAGAGGGGGGAGAGGGAGAGGGAGAGAGAGGGGAGAGGGAGAGGGAGAGGGGGGGAGAGGGAGGAGAGGGATAGAGAGGGGGAGAGGGAGGGAGGGAGGGATAGAGAGGGGGAGAGGGAGGGAGGGAGGGATAGAGAGGGGGAGAGGGAGGGGGAGAGGGAGAGGGAGAGGGAAGGGAGGGGGAGGGAGGGGGAGAGAGGGGGGGAGAGGGAGAGGGAGAGAGAGGGGAGAGGGAAAGGGAGAAGAAGGGGGAGAGGGAGGGGGAGAGGGATAGAGAGGGGGAGAGGGAGAGGGAGAGGGAAGGGAGGGAGAGGGAAGGGAGGGGGAGAGAGGGGGAGAGGGAGAGGGAGAGAGAGGGGAGAGGGAGAGGGAGAGGGAAGGGAGGGAGAGGGAAGGGAGGGGGAGAGAGGGGGGAGAGGGAGAGGGAGAGAGAGGGGAGAGGGAGAGGGAGAGGGGGGGAGAGGGAGGAGAGGGAGAGGGAGAGAGAGGGGAGAGGGAGAGGGAGAGGGAAGGGAGGGAGAGGGAAGGGAGGGGGAGAGAGGGGGGAGAGGGAGAGGGAGAGAGAGGGGAGAGGGAGAGGGAGAGGGAAGGGAGGGAGAGGGAAGGGAGGGGGAGAGAGGGGGGAGAGGGAGAGGGAGAGGGGGGGAGAGGGAGGAGAGGGAGAGTGGGGGAGAGGGAAAGGGAGAAGGAGGGGGAGAGGGAGGGGGAGAGGGAGGGAGGGAGGGAGACAGAACCCCCCGAGGTCCCAGTGTCTCTATAATGTCCCTCCATGACAGAACCCCCTGAGGTCCCAGTGTCTCTATATTGTCCCTCCATGACAGAACCCCCTGAGGTCCCAGTGTCTCTATAATGTCCCTCCATGACAGAACCCCCTGAGGTTCCAGTGTCTCTATAACTCTATAACATTAACTCCGTTCCAGCCGTTATTATGACTCCATCCTCCCATCAGCAGCCTCCACACACACACACACACACACACACACGTACACACACACTAAGCCGCCCTGCACCAGACCAGGAACAGCTTAGTGTGAGGGCCCTCTCTCTAATTGCGGACCATTGCACATAATGCCTGTGTGGCAGGCCGGAACAGGAGAGGTTCAACATTGTTTTCCAACACTGTGAAACGGCATCGAGGCCTCCTCTCACACGCCCAATGATAATTGAACAATTCAACTTTAGCATGCTAATGACCACTTCAGCGTTGCATACTGGATAACTAATAACCGTGGCAGGCCTCTCAACACCGTCCAATGAAACAGCGTCCACGCAGGCTCACCACTGTCCAATGACACAGCGTCCACGCAGGCTCAACACTGTCCAATGAAACAGCGTCCACGCAGGCTCAACACTGTCCAATGAAACAGCGTCCACGCAGGCTCAACACTGTCCAATGAAACAGCGTCCACGCAGGCTCAACACTGTCCAATGAAACAGCGTCCACACAGGCTCAACACTGTCCAATGAAACAGCGTCCACGCAGGCTCAACACTGTCCAATGAAACAGCGTCCACGCAGGCTCAACACTGTCCAATGAAACAGCGTCCACGCAGGCTCAACACTGTCCAATGAAACAGCGTCCACGCAGGCTCAACACTGTCCAATGAAACAGCGTCCATACAGGCTCAACACTGTCCAATGAAACAGCGTCCACGCAGGCTCAACACTGTCCAATGAAACAGCGTTTCTACTTTTCTAAAGCTTGTCTTAGCAAACTCTGCGTACTGTAATCGTGTGAAAATCAGATGAAAGGATGCTATTCCATTTAGTCTGGAACAGGAGAGGACAATGCATTTAGCCTGGAACAGGAGAGGACAAAGCATTTAGTCTGGAACAGGAGAGGACAATGCATTTAGCCTGGAACAGGAGAGGACAAAGCATTTAGTCTGGAACAGGAGAGGACAAAGCATTTAGTCTGGAACAGGAGAGGACGAAGCATTTAGCCTGGAACAGGAGAGGACAAAGCATTTAGTCTGGAACAGGAGAGGACAAAGCATTTAGCCTGGAACAGGAGAGGACGAAGCATTTAGCCTGGAACAGGAGAGGACAAAGCATTTAGTCTGGAACAGGAGAGGAAAAAGCATTTAGCCTGGAACAGGAGAGGACAAAGCATTTAGCCACCACTTAATGATGTCATCCGTTGACAGGAGGTGGGATTACTTGCATGACATCTTTTAATTCAGTTAATTGAATAACACCTTCACATTAGGTGTATTGATTAAGGTTAGGTCTAATGGTGTGATTGATTAAGGTTAGGTGTAATGGTATTGATCATCTCTAGGTGTCATGGTATGATTGATTAAGGTTAGGTGTAATGGTATGATTGATTAAGGTTAGGTGTAATGGTATGATTGATTAAGGTTAGGTGTAATGGTGTGATTGATTAAGGTTAGGTCTAATGGTGTGATTGATTAAGGTTAGGTGTAATGGTGTGATTGATTAAGGTTAGGTCTAATGGTGTGATTGATTAAGGTTAGGTGTAATGGTATTGATCATCTCTAGGTGTCATGGTATGATTGATTAAGGTTAGATGTAATGGTATGATTGATTAAGGTTAGGTGTAATGGTATGATTGATTAAGGTTAGGTGTAATGGTGTGATTGATTAAGGTTAGGTCTAATGGTATGATTGATTAAGGTTAGGTGTAATGGTATGATTGATTAAGGTTAGGTGTAATGGTATGACAAAGCATTTAGCCACCACTTAATGATGTCATCCGTTGACAGGAGGTGGGATTACTTGCATGACATCTTTTAATTCAGTTAATTGAATAACACCTTCACATTAGGTGTATTGATTAAGGTTAGGTCTAATGGTGTGATTGATTAAGGTTAGGTGTAATGGTATTGATCATCTCTAGGTGTCATGGTATGATTGATTAAGGTTAGGTGTAATGGTGTGATTGATTAAGGTTAGGTCTAATGGTATGATTGATTAAGGTTAGGTGTAATGGTATGATTGATTAAGGTTAGGTGTAATGGTATGATTGATTAAGGTTAGGTGTAATGGTGTGATTGATTAAGGTTAGGTCTAATGGTATGATTGATTAAGGTTAGGTGTAATGGTATGATTGATTAAGGTTAGGTGTAATGGTATGATTGATTAAGGTTAGGTGTAATGGTGTGATTGATTAAGGTTAGGTCTAATGGTATGATTGATTAAGGTTAGGTGTAATGGTATGATTGATTAAGGTTAGGTGTAATGGTATGATTGATTAAGGTTAGGTGTAATGGTGTGATTGATTAAGGTTAGGTCTAATGGTGTGATTGATTAAGGTTAGGTGTAATGGTATTGATCATCTCTAGGTGTCATGGTATGATTGATTAAGGTTAGATGTAATGGTATGATTGATTAAGGTTAGGTGTAATGGTATGATTGATTAAGGTTAGGTGTAATGGTATGATTGATTAAGGTTAGGTGTAATGGTATGATTGATTAAGGTTAGGTGTAATGGTATTGATAATCTCTAGGTGTAATGGTATGATTGATTAAGGGTAGGAATAATGGTATGATTGATTAAGGTTAGATGTAATGGTATGATTGATTAAGGTTAGGTGTAATGGTATGATTGATTAAGGTTAGGTGTAATGGTCTGATTGATTAAGGTTAGGTCTAAGGGTGTGATTGATTAAGGTTAGGTGTAATGGTATTGATCATCTCTAGGTGTAATGGTATGATTGATTAAGGTTAGGTTTAATGGTATTGATCATCTCTAGGTGTAATGGTATGATTGATTAAGGTTAGGTTTAATGGTATTGAACATCTCTAGGTGTAATGGTATGATTGATTAAGGTTAGGTCTGATGGTATTGATCATCTCTAGGTTGCAGTAAAGAGAGGTGATGTTTCAGTGGACCAGGGAACTACAACAGCCTCCACCTACACAGCAGCTTCTTCATATCCTCAAGTCATAACTGATTGTAATGAAGCACGAGGAACCACATTGGAAAGGCATGAAAGATGGTCACACGTGATTCAGAATCCAACTGAAAATGAAAGGCTGAAGCATATTTTTTTGTTAAATGAATGTGGCTCTTCAAAACGCCAAGTCATTTCATTTGCAAGTTGTAATACAAAAGGGGCCTGATAAGCGTGAGCGAGAGATGACGGATATGATCGGATACGTATTGTGAGGTGATTGGAGACAATATTAAACGACACAAAGAAAGCTTTTGTTGGAGAATTCCTGTTGCAGTTCAGCCAATATCGCCTCTCTGCTTTAATTACATTTTTTATTTATTTGTTACCCTCCCATTGTTGGGCTTTTTTATTTTATTTTATTGAGGTTGTGCCTGGCTACGTTTAGTTATCAGGCCCATCTCTACTCCAAGTGAAGGTCACCAGAGACCACGACGGGCAGAGTGCCTCAGTTTATTGGCTTTTCATTGAGTCCCTTTTATATGAAGCTGATTTGACTATCTGGCGTTAAGATACTGAGCTCTGTTCGTAGCGTTTGGCGGCGTCGCCATCCGGATATTGTTCACCGCTGTTTTCAGATATTCCAGGGTGTATTTACACTTTTGGTTGAATTAAATACTCCTCATCACTTTTGTAATATCCTCTTTTATATGTGTGGTCTCTCTCTCTCTCTGTGTGTATGTGTGTGTGTGTGTGTGTGTGTGTGTGTATCAATGTGTGTATCAGTGTGTGTCAGTGTGCAGCTGTAGCTCTTTGTGTATCTTACGTCCCCCCCCGAAAAAGCATTGCCCCCGAAAAAGCATTGCCCCCGAAAAAGCATTGCTCCCAAAAAAGCATTGCCCCCCCCCTCAAAAAAAGCATTGCCCCCCCAAAAAAGCATTGCCCCCCCCCCCCAAAAAAAAGACCAGGGGGCACAGGACAAGACCTCTAATTATGGAGCCACCTCTCTAACCTGGGGGCACAGGACAAGACCTCTAATTATGGAGCCACCTCTCTAACCAGGGGGCACAGGACAAGACCTCTAATAATGGAGCTATCTCTCTAACCAGAGGGGCACAGGACAAGACCTCTAATTATGGAGCCACCCTTCTAACCAGAGGGCACAGGACATAATTAAAGAGGTCGTGTCCCATGCCCCCTGGTTAGAGAGGTGGCTCCATAATTAGAGAGGTCTTATCCCGTGCCGCCTGGTTAGAGAGGTGGCTCCATAATTAGAGAGATCTTGTCCTGTGCCCCCTGGTTAGAGAGGTGGCTCCATAATTAGAGAGATCTTGTCCTGTGCCCCCTGTTTAGAGAGGTGGCTCCATAATTAGAGAGGTCTTATCCTGTACCCCCTGGTTAGAGAGGTGGCTCCATAATTAGAGGTCTTGTCCTGTGCCCCCTGGTTAGAGAGGTGGCTCCATAATAAGAGGAGAAGGATGTGGAGGGGGAGACACCATGTTCCTCCTGTAATTTACTTAAGCACACACACACACACATACCACACACACACATAAGATCATATGACTTGTTTGTGCTCGCCATATGTCTATGTTCTACTGGTACAGACCGTAGTGCATCTCCCCACAGTCCATGACCACGGCAATGTGAACTGAATCCACTCTGTGAGAGATTGATTTCCATAGCCTACTGCGCTCTCATAACCCGACGCTCCATACGTTTTATTTTATTTTTTGAAATTGAATGACTTGTTAGTTTGTGTTTTCTCCAGTTGAATGAGAAGACGAAAATGTCCCAAATATATGTATTGTTTTGCTCCCAGATAGCGTGTATACTGCCGTGAGGTTTTCCTGGTGGAAACCCGACCTCCACGTGGTTGGTTGTTTACGTCTTCCAGGAACGGGCCGCAGCGGAACAGCGCTGATTGGGAAACATCATTCCTGGATACAATTTCATTACAGCAAGTTTGGACGGCTGGAAAATATATCGGCTGCCTCATCCACAAAGAGGTGCTGGAAGAAAAAAAACACTGACTCCTGTTTTCAACTTTCTCTGGCTTTATTAACGTAAGAGCTCGACGTATGTCTCCGTCTTTTGTTCCTTTGTTCTATTAGTCTCGTCTTTGTTTTCACTTCTAAGCCACGTTCATTTTCGAGTGTTTTTGTCGTGAACAAACACGTTTGTTGACATTGGCAATCTAGAAGTTGTAGCTAAATACAGCGAGAAAATGTAACGTGAATGATGTGTTGTCCAAATATAGTTTAATTATCTAGGACATGCTGTGCCTGCTCCCCTCCAAGTCGCACAGTCAAAAACGTCTGGGAATAATGTGGAACAGGAATCTATTCAATAACAAGGTTTCCAACATACAACAGAGTTGTTTATCGGCAGAATAAGATACCAGGTAGGGGAGTGGGCTACGTGGTGAGTTGGTGCCTATTCGACAGCTAGTTAACTAGGTGAACTGATCATGCTACTTTGTATACGTTGTTTTTTCGCCATCCTTGTTGTTTACGACATTCTATGGAAACAGATTCCGGTTGGAACGTAAACACAAATTATACCCAGCCGTCAAAAACACGTTTTTGTTACTTAGCTATATAGTCTTGTTGTTTTAAGATGTTGCTGTCTAAATGAGCTTTTACTTTCCTGTAGTGTGATGCGGTTTGATGTCAACATATGAGCTACACCTCTCCGCTTCTATAGTTACATACACAAACCATTAGCAACACCTTCCTGATATTGAGTCGCTGTTTTGCCCTCAGAACAGACTCGATTCGTCGGGTCATGGACTCTACAAGGTGTTGAAAGCTTTCCACAGGGATGCTGGTCCATGTTGACTCTAATGCTTCCCACAGTTGTGTCAAATTGGCTGGATGTCCTTTGGGTGGTGGACCGTTCTTGATACACACAGGAAACTGTTGAGTGTGGAAAAACCCTGCAGCGTTGCAGTTCTTGACACACACAAACCGGTGCGATTGGCACCTAATTACTACCATACCCCTTTCAAAGGCACTTAAATCTTTTGTCCTTCCCCATTCACCTTCTGAATGAGACACATACACAATACATGTCTCGAGGCTTATAAATCCTTAATTAACCCCGTCTCCTCCCCTTCATTTACACTGATTGAAGTGGATTGAACAGGTGACATCAATTAGGGATCATAGCTTTCACCTGGCCAGTCCTGTGTTCCTAATGTTTGATACACTCAGTGTTGTTCCACTTATTATCACGTTTGGTTCTGGTTGTTTCAGATCCACAAGGAGAATGTTTCAGCTTGGAAGCCAGCTGGCCCAGTTCCACTTCTCCACAGGACCCAGTACTGCTATTGCAGGCGCCACAGGAGACAGTACACAGCCTACCCTAACAGTGCAGGACTTTATCCAACGTGTCCGGTAGGCCTGAAGGATTGATTTAACACGGCAGGGACTTATACAAGTGTGTTCTGTACGTATGGTGAGGTTGTTGGCTTGATGTTCTTGTTTATCCTCGACAGTGGTAGCTAGCCAGACTATGTTGTGGGGACAGGGGGTCAGGTTGTATGTAGCTAGCTAGACTACGTTGTGGGGACAGGGGGGGTCAGGTTGTGTTATGGGGACGGGGGGGTCAGGTTGTGTTATGGGGACGGGGGGGGACGGGGGGTCAGGTTGTATGTAGCTAGCTAGACTATGTTGTGGGGACAGGGGGGGGGGTCAGGTTGTGTTCTGTACGTATGGTGAGGTTGTTAGCTTGATGTTCTTGTTTATCCTCGACAGTGGTAGCTAACTAGACTACGTTGTGGGGACAGGGGGTCATGTTGTATGTAGCTAGCTAGACTACGTTGTGGGGACAGGGGGGGTCCGGTTGTGTTATGGGGACGGGGGGGTCAGGTTGTGTTATGGGGACGGGGGGGTCAGGTTGTGTTATGGGGACGGGGGGGGGGGTCAGGTTGTATGTAGCTAGCTAGACTACATTATGGGGACGGGGGGTCAGGTTGTACGTAGCTAGCTAGCTAGACTACATTATGGGGATGGGGGGTCAGGTTGTATCTAGCTAGCTAGACTACATTATGGGGATGGGGGGTCAGGTTGTATCTAGCTAGCTAGACTACATTATGGGGATGGGGGGGTCAGGTTGTATCTAGCTAGCTAGACTACATTATGGGGATGGGGGGGTCAGGTTGTATCTAGCTAGCTAGACTACATTATAGGGACGGGGGGGGGTCAGGTTGTATCTAGCTAGCTAGACTACATTATGGGGACGGGGGGTCAGGTTGTACGTAGCTAGCTAGCTAGACTACATTATGGGGATGGGGGGTCAGGTTGTATCTAGCTAGCTAGACTACATTATAGGGGCGGGGGGGGGGGGGGTCAGGCTGTACGTAGCTAGCTAGACTACATTATAGGGGCGGGGGGGGTCAGGCTGTACGTAGTAAAAAGCATAAGGACCTTGGATTATAATCCCTCTTTATTGTCTTTAGGAAATTTGGCGGACTGAAAAAAGAGAACATTTTCTGCGATCTACGAGTTCCGACCCAGTTTCAAACCACCAAGGCAGACGACATCGACCTCGTCATCCTCACAGGTGCTCAGTCTAATATTAAACTAACTAGGCCTATGTACTGTCCAGTATTAAACTAACTAGGCCTATGTACTGTCCAGTATTAAACTAACTAGGCCTATGTACTGTCCGGTATTAAACTGACTAGGCCTATGTACTGTCCGGTATTAAACTGACTAGGCCTATGTACTGTCCGGTATTAAACTAACAAGGCCTATGTACTGTCCGGTATTAAACTAACTAGGCCTATGTACTGTCCAGTATTAAACTAACAAGGCCTATGTACTGTCCAGTATGAAACTAACTAGGCTTATGTACTGTCCAGTATTAAACTGACTAGGCCTATGTACTGTCCAGTATTAAACTAACTAGGCCTATGTACTGTCCAGTATTAAACTAACTAGGCCTATGTACTGTCCAGTATTAAACTGACTAGGCCTATGTTCTGTCCAGTATTAAACTGACTAGGCCTATGTACTGTCCAGTATTAAACTGACTAGGCCTATGTACTGTCCAGTATTAAACTGACTAGGCCTATGTACTGTCCAGTATTAAACTGACTAGGCCTATGTACTGTCCGGTATTAAACTGACTAGGCCTATGTACTGTCCGGTATTAAACTGACTAGGCCTATGTACTGTCCGGTATTAAACTGACTAGGCCTATGTACTGCCCGGTATTAAACTGACTAGGCCTATGTACTGTCCGGTATTAAACTAACTAGACCTATGTACTGTCCAGTATTAAACTAACTAGGCCTATGTACTGTCCAGTATTAAACTGACTAGGCCTATGTACTGTCCGGTATTAAACTGACTAGGCCTATGTACTGTCCAGTATTAAACTGACTAGGCCTATGTACTGTCCAGTATTAAACTGACTAGGCCTATGTACTGTCCAGTATTAAACTGACTAGGCCTATGTACTGTCCAGTATTAAACTGACTAGGCCTATGTACTGTCCAGTATTAAACTAACTAGACCTATGTACTGCCCAGTATTAAACTGACTAGGCCTATGTACTGTCCAGTATTAAACTAACTAGACCTATGTACTGTCCAGTATTAAACTAACTAGACCTATGTACTGCCCAGTATTAAACTAACTAGGCCTATGTACTGTCCAGTATTAAACTAACTAGGCCTATGTACTGTCCAGTATTAAACTAACTAGGCCTATGTACTGTCCAGTATTAAACTAACTAGGCCTATGTACTGTCCAGTATTAAACTAACTAGGCCTATGTACTGTCCAGTATTAAACTAACTAGGCCTATGTACTGTCCAGTATTAAACTAACTAGGCCTATGTACTGTCCAGTATTAAACTAACTAGGCCTATGTACTGTCCAGTATTAAACTAACTAGGCCTATGTACTGTCCAGTATTAAACTAACTAGGCCTATGTACTGTCCAGTATTAAACTAACTAGGCCTATGTACTGTCCAGTATTAAACTAACTAGGCCTATGTACTGTCCAGTATTAAACTAACTAGGCCTATGTACTGTCCAGTATTAAACTAACTAGGCCTATGTACTGTCCAGTATTAAACTAACTAGGCCTATGTACTGTCCAGTATTAAACTAACTAGGCCTATGTACTGTCCAGTATTAAACTAACTAGGCCTATGTACTGTCCAGTATTAAACTAACTAGGCCTATGTACTGTCCAGTATTAAACTAACTAGGCCTATGTACTGTCCAGTATTAAACTAACTAGGCCTATGTACTGTCCAGTATTAAACTAACTAGGCCTATGTACTGTCCAGTATTAAACTAACTAGGCCTATGTACTGTCCAGTATTAAACTAACTAGGCCTATGTACTGTCCAGTATTAAACTAACTAGGCCTATGTACTGTCCAGTATTAAACTAACTAGGCCTATGTACTGTCCAGTATTAAACTAACTAGGCCTATGTACTGTCCAGTATTAAACTAACTAGGCCTATGTACTGTCCAGTATTAAACTAACTAGGCCTATGTACTGTCCAGTATTAAACTAACTAGGCCTATGTACTGTCCAGTATTAAACTAACTAGGCCTATGTACTGTCCAGTATTAAACTAACTAGGCCTATGTACTGTCCATTATTAAACTAACTAGGCCTATGTACTGTCCAGTATTAAACTAACTAGGCCTATGTACTGTCCAGTATTAAACTAACTAGGCCTATGTACTGTCCAGTATTAAACTAACTAGGCCTATGTACTGTCCAGTATTAAACTAACTAGGCCTATGTACTGTCCAGTATTAAACTGACTAGGCCTATGTACTGTCCAGTATTAAACTAACTAGGCCTATGTACTGTCCAGTATTAAACTAACTAGGCCTATGTACTGTCCAGTATTAAACTGACTAGGCCTATGTACTGTCCAGTATTAAACTAACTAGGCCTATGTACTGTGTGGTTGACTTGACTCCTAACCAATGTTCCTTCTCTTTTTTTTTTTGAGCACTGAGCAAATTTCACTTCTGCTGAGCGCAAACTTGAAAATTCTGTGCAGCTTCCAGCTCTTGTTTACTGTGAACACTGAGGCTGTACCTTAAGTTAGTTTTAATAGTGGCCAAGTAGGCTACTGTGGCTATGTGATCATACTTTAGGTCTACCAGAGTGGCCTGCCATCAAAAACAATGGAGAAAAACCTGTAGGTGTTCACTCCAACCCTGTTCCTGGAGAGCTACTGTCCTCTAGGTGTTCACTCCAACCCTGTTCTTGGAGAGCTACCGTCCTCTAGGTGTTCACTCCAACCCTGTTCCTGGAGAGCTACCGTCCTCTAGGTGTTCACTCCAACCCTGTTTCTGGAGAGCTACTGTCCTCTAGGTGTTCACTCCAACCCTGTTCCTGGAGAGCTACTGTCCTCTAGGTGTTCACTCCAACCCTGTTCCTGGAGAGCTACCGTCCTCTAGGTGTTCACTCCAACCCTGTTTCTGGAGAGCTACTGTCCTCTAGGTGTTCACTCCAACCCTGTTCCTGGAGAGCTACTGTCCTCTAGGTGTTCACTCCAACCCTGTTCCTGGAGAGCTACTGTCCTCTAGGTGTTCACTCCAACCCTGTTCCTGGAGAGCTACCGTCCTCTAGGTGTTCACTCCAACCCTGTCCCTGGAGAGCTACCGTCCTCTAGGTGTTCACTCCAACCCTGTTCCTGTAGAGCTACTGTCCTCTAGGTGTTCACTCCAACCCTGTTCCTGGAGAGCTACTGTCCTCTAGGTGTTCACTCCAACCCTAGTTCTCAAACCTCTTCTCACAACTCAAACCTCTTCTCACAACTCAAACCTCTTCTCACAACTCAAACCTCTTCTCACAACTCAAACCTCTTCTCACAACTCAAACCTCTTCTCACAACTCAAACCTCTTCTCACAACTCAAACCTCTTCTCACAACTCAAACCTCTTCTCACAACTCAAACCTCTTCTCACAACTCAAACCTCTTCTCACAACTCAAACCTCTTCTCACAACTCAAACCTCTTCTCACAACTCAAACCTCTTCTCACAACTCAAACCTCTTCTCACAACTCAAACCTCTTCTCACAACTCAAACCTCTTCTCACAACTCAAACCTCTTCTATCTGTCTTCTAAGGTCACGGGGTGTTCTGCATCGACGTGAAGCCCTGGAGAGGAACGGTGTCTTCCCAGCGGCAGCAATGGCACGTCCAGCTCAAAGAACAGCACCACAACTTTACCAACACCTCCATAGAACAGGTGGCTGACCCCCTTGAGGCCGTCATGGTAAATATGTCATAACATCTTTTAGTTAATAAAATAAATCCATATCAAATGTAGCCAAGTCTTTCACATAGACTAGTGGTCCAAAAGACTACAGTATGACGTCTAGATCAGGGGGTTATCACTTAATGGGCGGGGGGGGGGGCCCCAATAACTTGATTGAGATAAAAAAATGGCCTATAGTTTTACTATGACTGTGGCAGGGCATGGCCGGACAAGTCTCAGGCCCTGGGAAGGAAGCAATGTTATTTCATGGGGGGATAGTTATTTAATGGGGGGGAAAAGCAATGTTATTTAATGGGGGGATAGTTATTTAATGGGGGGGATAGTTATTTAATGGGGGGGAAAAGCAATGTTATTTAATGGGGGGGGTAAAGCAATGTTATTTAATGGGGGGGGGGGAAGCAATGTTATTTAATGGGGGGGAAGCAATGTTATTTAATGGGGGGGCAAAGCAATGTTATTTAATGGGGGGCAAAGCAATGTTATTTAATGGTGGGACAAAGCAATTTCGTTACATCTTTAAAGCTAATATCCTGTAACTCTACACATTTTGCCATGAGACTGAGACTTTTGCAGTTTAAAATCTTAAATTGCAGTGCATTTTATGTAAAAATGAGAATTAATTATAATTTAAGTATTTGCCCAAGGTTTAAGAACATACATTGTGTATTAATATTATAACATTGTATTACTTATTCCAGAGATCCTTTGAAATTAGTTAAATCTGTTAAATTAGTTGTTTTTTATTTAAAAGGGTATATACTTATTTAAATTTTTTATGTCTGGCCACGGACCCCAATTTGACAACCCCTCGCCTAGATGGCATCAGTTCCCATCAGTTTAGGCTAAGTGTAGCCTAGTTGTCAGTTTGGCCTAAGTGTAGCCTAGTTGTTGTAAGCCTTTGCAGTCTGGTACTTCATTCTGCCAGCCAAGCTCCCTCTTATCCAACCTCTGCCCCAACATAGCATCTACAGCAGGGTTGTTAATTTTGCCCCCTCGGCCTGCCTACGGTCTTCACCGAGGTCCGGAGGGCCACTTTTAAAATTGATTATTATTTACTCTATCCATAGCTTCTGGAATCGGCCAAGCTCCCTGACTGTCTCGCTTTCGTTTAGATGACTGTTAGTAAGCTGGACAGTGAAGACTATAAATGTAGGTCTGTTTTATTTTGGTAATCTCAATGTTGATTGAGATTGTTTTTCCCCCCCTGATTGAAGAGGTTCGCAGGCCAGATTTGGACCATATGTTTAACATCCCTGAGGCTCTTGCTCTACAGTGAATGGAAATGAGTGACTCCTGTCCTGCCCTGGTAGACAGGGTGACAGCTGTGTTTGAGGCACCTGTTTTTTCCTCCTTTATAAACATAATTACAGCTGTTAAAAAAAAATCAAGAGGCCCTACTTTGTGGAAGGGAATTTACCGAACCCTGCTCCCGCTGTAGTGTTAATCAACTCAACTCCATATAAATGTACTACTCTGACTCAGTCGAGATCCAGGACGAAGCAGACGGTTTGGATTAGAATCCAGAACTACAGATTGGGTTAGAAGGATATTTCATCAAATCCTTCCAATGGTGATTTTTTTTTGGGGGTAACACAATTTTTCCTAAACTGTGCTTTTCATTTCCATGGTGTGTCAGAAGAACAGAACCCACCAAAAACAAACATTATGAGTTATTATTTGTGTTAAAATGCCACTTGGTGGATAATGATATACTATACTTGACAGACCTGCTAATGATTAGGTCTCCGATTATTAGCTATTGATTTATATCTATACACTTAGATTTTACATTCACTTTTTAGTTATTTGGGGGGGGGGGGATAGTTGAGTGTCATCCGCATAGCAACAATAGGAGAGACCATGTGAGGACACGACGGAGCTGTGTGACTTGGTGTAATGAGAGCAGAGGGCCTAGAACCGAGCCCTGGGGGACACCAGTAGTGAGAGTACGTGGTGCAGATACAGATTATCTCCATGTGACCTGGTAAGAGCGGCCAGCCGGGTAGAATGCAACCAAGAGTGTGCAGAGCCTGAGACTCCCAGCCCTGAGAGGGTGGAGAGGAGGATCTGATAGAGCCTGAGACGCCCAGCCCTGAGAGGGTGGAGAGGAGGATCTGATAGAGCCTGAGACGCCCAGCCCTGAGAGGGTGGAGAGGAGGATCTGATAGAGCCTGAGACGCCCAGCCCTGAGAGGGTGGAGAGGAGGATCTGATAGAGCCTGAGACGCCCAGCCCTGAGAGGGTGGAGAGGAGGATCTGATAGAGCCTGAGACGCCCAGCCCTGAGAGGGTGGAGAGGAGGATCTGATAGAGCCTGAGACTCCCAGCCCTGAGAGGGTGGAGAGGAGGATCTGATAGAGCCTGAGACGCCCAGCCCTGAGAGGGTGGAGAGGAGGATCTGATAGAGCCTGAGACGCCCAGCCCTGAGAGGGTGGAGAGGAGGATCTGATAGAGCCTGAGACGCCCAGCCCTGAGAGGGTGGAGAGGAGGATCTGATAGAGCCTGAGACGCCCAGCCCTGAGAGGGTGGAGAGGAGGATCTGATAGAGCCTGAGACGCCCAGCCCTGAGAGGGTGGAGAGGAGGATCTGATAGAGCCTGAGACGCCCAGCCCTGAGAGGGTGGAGAGGAGGATCTGAAGGTTCACGGTGTTGAAGGCAGAGGATAGATCTAGGAGGATGAGAACAGAAGAGAGAGTCAGCTTTGGCAGTGTGACGAGCCTCTGACACAGAGAGAGGAGCAGTCTCAGTTGAGTAACCAGTCTTGAAGCCTGACTGGTTAGGGTCCAGAAAATGATTCCTAGAGAGTTGGTCAGAGACGCTCAAGTATTTTTGGAAAGAAAAGAACGCGGGGATACAGGTCTGTAGTTTCTGACGTCAGAACGTTTCAGGACGAGGGGAGCAACTCTGGACATTTTGAGGTTAGAGGGTCAGCCAAGGGACAGGTATGAGTTGCTGGGGGAAGTGAAGGTCTGGGGAGAAGGGGATGGGGTCGGGCAGGCAGGTTGTCGGGGCGGCCAGACCTCACTAGTTGCAGGATGTCATCTGGAGAGAGAGAAAGAGGTCAAGGCGACGGGTCGTTCTGGGTGAGTGAGACCAGTGGACTCAATAGGTTGAGTGGATGTGGTTAAACTTCTTGGAGGGGAAGGTGGGAAGGTGTTTCCTAGGTTTAGAGGCAGAACCTTGACATTATAGATTGATAAAGTGTACCTATACTAGCATACTGTGTACTCATTGTCGCGTACTATTTAACATGTCCCATTTAGTAAAAATTATGCAGCATGCCTCGGCCGCAATGCAAGAGTGGATCCTGAGTGGGTGGGGTGGGGGTTGAGTGTGGGTGCATTTTTTTTTTCTCTCCTAAATTCAACAGACAGTGCATCACATTAACCAGCCTGATAATAGCTAATTTCCAATACGATCAATTTGTCTAAACTCTGAATATAAAATTAATCGGGTTATAGGCCTACTCAGGCTGGTTATAACCAAGCCTATCACATTCAACTTGTGCCACAGCCCTTCTATCCTATTTTAGAAAGGACTGAAGACAGAAACGGATCATTTGGTCCCATTTCAACATATTTATTAGTGAAGCCAAAGTGTACACACACTTTCTCAAATGGTCAAATCAAAAGGCTATTTCACAGGAAAACGTGGCCGGCCGGGCGCATCGCGAGTTCAGAACCGTTGCATAGCAACATAAACTATCACTGATCATTGGGAACGAGATCAGAATGACTACGAAGGCTTGATCCATCAATTCAGTTATTAAATAGGTAGGCCAGCCTTCAGAACCGGTTAACATGACCTCAATAACAGCCCAGTCCATCAATTCAGTTATTAAATAGGTAGGCCAGCCTTCAGAACAGGTTAACATGACCTCAATAACAGCCCAGTCCATCAATTCAGTTATTAAATAGGTAGACCAGCCTTCAGAACCGGTTAACATGACCTCAATAACAGCCCAGTCCATCAATTCAGTTATTAAATAGGTAGGCCAGCCTACAGAACTGGTTAACATGACCTCAATAACAGCCCAGTCCCCGGTGCCGACACATTCAGAAATCAAAAGATGGTTTAGCATTTAGTTTACACTTTTCAATGAGAACAGAAATCCTCTTTGGTCAAATTTTTTTATTTAACCTTTATTTAACTAGGCAAGTCAGTTAAGAACATTCTTATTTTCAATGACGGCCTAGGAACAGTGAGTTCAGGGGCAGAACGACAGATTTGTACCTTGTCATCTCAGGGATTTGAACTTGCAACCTTCCGGTTACTAGCCCAACGCTCTAACCACTAGGCTACCCTTCCGCTCTAACCACTAGGCTACCTGCTCTAACCACTAGGCTACCTGCTCTAACCACTAGGCTACCTGTCTCCCCTCTCTAACCACTAGGATACCTGTCTCCCCGCTCTAACCACTAGGCTACCTGTCTCCCCTCTCTAACCACTAGGCTACCTGTCTCCCCTCTCTAACCACTAGGCTACCTGTCTCCCCTCTCTAACCACTAGGCTACCTGTCTCCCCTCTCTAGCCACTAGGCTACCTGTCTCCCCTCTCTAACCACTAGGCTACCTGTCTCCCCACTCTAACCACTAGGCTACCTGTCTCCCCACTCTAACCACTAGGCTACCTGTCTCCCCACTCTAACCACTAGGCTACCTGTCTCCCCACTCTAACCACTAGACTACCTGTCTCCCCTCTCTAACCACTAGGCTACCTGTCTCCCCTCTCTAACCACTAGGCTACCTGTCTCCCCTCTCTAACCACTAGGCTACCTGTCTCTCTAACCACTAGGCTACCTGTCTCTCTAACCACCAGGCTACCCTGCCTCTCTAACCACCCGGCTACCCTGCCGCCCGATTTAAAGTGATCGATTTTCAAAATGTTGCATACTCAAACGGACCACTATTTAGGACGCTGGGTGGTCTTTGGCTTTAACAGCAGATACAGAGGAAGGTAGAGAGGAGGGAGTGGAAGGATGATAGAACGTGACTTTAACAGCAGATACAGAGGAAGGTAGAGAGGAGGGAGTGGAAGGATGATAGAACGTGACTTTAACAGCAGATACAGAGGAAGGTAGAGAGGAGGGAGTGGAAGGATGATAGAACGTGACTTTAACAGCAGATACAGAGGAATGTAGAGAGGAGGGAGTGAAAGGATGATAAAACGTGACTTTAACAGCAGATACAGAGGAATGTAGAGAGGAGGGAGTGAAAGGATGATAGAACGTGACTTTAACAGCAGATACAGAGGAAGAGAAGGTA
Organism: Oncorhynchus clarkii lewisi; assembly: GCF_045791955.1. Classification (NCBI taxonomy): domain Eukaryota; kingdom Metazoa; phylum Chordata; class Actinopteri; order Salmoniformes; family Salmonidae; genus Oncorhynchus; species Oncorhynchus clarkii. Next base: position 60,031,559 of record NC_092169.1, read on the forward strand.
GAGAGGAGGGAGTGGAAGGATGATAGACCGTGACTTTAACAGCAGATACAGAGGAAGGTAGAGAGGAGGGAGTGAAAGGATGATAGAATGTGACTTTAACAGCAGATACAGAGAAAGGTAGAGAGGAGGGAGTGGAAGGATGATAGAACGTGACTTTAACAGCAGATACAGAGGAAGGTAGAGAGGAGGGAGTGGAAGGATGATAGACCGTGACTTTAACAGCAGATACAGAGGAAGGTAGAGAGGAGGGAGTGAAAGGATGATAGAACGTGACTTTAACAGCAGATAGAGGAAGAGAGGAGGGAGTGGAAGGATGATAGAACGTGACTTTAACAGCAGATACAGAGGAAGAGAGGAGGGAGTGGAAGGATGATAGAACGTGACTTTAACAGCAGATACAGAGGAATGTAGAGAGGAGGGAGTGAAAGGATGATAGAACGTGACTTTAACAGCAGATACAGAGGTAGAGAGGAGGGAGTGGAAGGATGATAGACCGTGACTTTAACAGCAGATACAGAGGAAGAGAGGAGGGAGTGGAAGGATGATAGAACGTGACTTTAACAGCAGATACAGAGGAAGAGAAGGTAGAGAGGAGGGAGTGAAAGGAGGATAGAACATGACTTTAACAGCAGATACAGAGGAAGGTAGAGAGGAGGGAGTGGAAGGATGATAGAACGTGACTTTAACACCAGATACAGAGGAAGGTAGAGAGGAGGGAGTGGAAGGATGATAGAACGTGACTTTAACAGCAGATACAGAGGAAGGTAGAGAGGAGGGAGTGAAAGGATGATAGAACGTGACTAACAGCAGATACAGAGGAAGAGAGGGAGTGGAAGGATGATAGAACGTGACTTTAACAGCAGATACAGAGGAAGAGAAGGTAGAGAGGAGGGAGTGAAAGGATGATAGAACATGACTTTAACAGCAGATACAGAGGAAGGTAGAGAGGAGGGAGTGGAAGGATGATAGACCGTGACTTTAACAGCAGATACAGAGGAAGGTAGAGAGGAGGGAGTGAAAGGATGATAGAATGTGACTTTAACAGCAGATACAGAGAAAGGTAGAGAGGAGGGTGTGGAAGGATGATAGAACGTGACTTTAACAGCAGATACAGAGGAAGGTAGAGAGGAGGGAGTGGAAGGATGATAGAACGTGACTTTAACAGCAGATACAGAGGAAGGTAGAGAGGAGGGAGTGAAAGGATGATAGAACGTGACTTTAACAGCAGATACAGAGGAAGGTAGAGAGGAAGGAGTGAAAGGATGATAGAACGTGACTTTAACAGCAGATACAGAGGAAGAGAGGAGGGAGTGGTAGGATGATAGAACGTGACTTTAACAGCAGATACAGAGGAAGAGAAGGTAGAGAGGAGGGAGTGGAAGGATGATAGACCGTGACTTTAACAGCAGATACAGAGGAAGGTAGAGAGGAGGGAGTGGAAGGATGATAGAATGTGACTTTAACAGCAGATACAGAGGAAGGTAGAGAGGAGGGAGTGGAAGGATGATAGAATGTGACTTTAACAGCAGATACAGAGGAAGGTAGAGAGGAGGGAGTGGAAGGATGATAGAACGTGACTTTAACAGCAGATACAGAGAAAGGTAGAGAGGAGGGAGTGGAAGGATGATAGAATGTGACTTTAACAGCAGATACAGAGGAAGAGAGGAGGGAGTGGAAGGATGATAGAACATGACTTTAACAGCAGATACAGAGGAAGAGAGGAGGGAGTGGAAGGATGATATAACATGACTTTAACAGCAGATACAGAGGAAGGTAGAGAGGAGGGAGTGAAAGCATGATAGAACGTGACTTTAACAGCAGATACAGAGGAAGGTAGAGAGGAGGAAGTGGAAGGATGATAGAACGTGACTTTAACAGCAGATACAGAGGAAGGTAGAGAGGAGGGAGTGGAAGGATGATAGAACGTGACTTTAACAGCAGATACAGAGGAAGGTAGAGAGGAGGGAGTGGAAGGATGATAGAACGTGACTAACAGCAGATACAGAGGAAGAGAGGAGGGAGTGGAAGGATGATAGAACGTGACTTTAACAGCAGATACAGAGGAAGAGAAGGTAGAGAGGAGGGAGTGGAAGGATGATAGACCGTGACTTTAACAGCAGATACAGAGGAAGGTAGAGAGGAGGGAGTGAAAGGATGATAGAATGTGACTTTAACAGCAGATACAGAGGAAGGTAGAGAGGAGGGAGTGAAAGGATGATAGAACGTGACTTTAACAGCAGATAGAGGAAGGTAGAGAGGGAGTGGAAGGATGATAGAACGTGACTTTAACAGCAGATACAGAGAAAGGTAGAGAGGAGGGAGTGGAAGGATGATAGAACGTGACTTTAACAGCAGATACAGAGGAAGGTAGAGAGGAGGGAGTGGAAGGATGATAGAACGTGACTAACAGCAGATACAGAGGAAGAGAGGAGGGAGTGGAAGAATGATAGAACGTGACTTTAACAGCAGATACAGAGGAAGAGAAGGTAGAGAGGAGGGAGTGGAAGGATGATAGAACGTGGCTTTAACAGCAGATACAGAGGAAGAGAGGAGGGAGTGGAAGGATGATAGAAATGTGACTTTAACAGCAGATACAGAGGAAGAGAAGGTAGAGAGGAGGGAGTGGAAGGATGATAGAACGTGGCTTTAACAGCAGATACAGAGGAAGAGAGGAGGGAGTGGAAGGATGATAGAAATGTGACTTTAACAGCAGATACAGAGGAAGAGAAGGTGGAGAGGGGGGAGTGGAAGGATGATAGAAACGTGACTTTAACAGCAGATACAGAGGAAGAGAAGGTAGAGAGGAGGGAGTGGAAGGATGATAGACCGTGACTTTAACAGCAGATACAGAGGAAGGTAGAGAGGAGGGAGTGGAAGGATGATAGAACATGACTAACAGCAGATACAGAGGAAGGTAGAGAGGAGGGAGTGGAAGGATGATAGAACGTGACTTTAACAGCAGATACAGAGGAAGGTAGAGAGGAGGGAGTGGAAGGATGATAGAACGTGACTAACAGCAGATACAGAGGAAGGTAGAGAGGAGGGAGTGGAAGGATGATAGAACGTGACTTTAACAGCAGATACAGAGGAAGGTAGAGAGGAGGGAGTGGAAGGATGATAGAACGTGACTTTAACAGCAGATACAGAGGAAGGTAGAGAGGAGGGAGTGTAAGGATGATAGAACGTGACTAACAGCAGATACAGAGGAAGGTAGAGAGGAGGGAGTGGAAGGATGATAGGTCCTCCGGAAGTTTAGTTTTCCTCCATTTTCACTCAGCTGCCCACCGCCCTGTTCTGTAAGCTATACCCCCTCCAGACCAAGACAACTAACCTGTGATCTATATATATATATATCCTCCAGACCAAGACAGGTAACCTGTGATCTATATATATATATATCCTCCAGACCAAGACAGGTAACCTGTGATCTATATATATATAAATATATCCTCCAGACCAAGACGGGTAACCTGTGATCTCTATATATATCCTCCAGACCAAGACAACTAACCTGTGGCAGTACCTGAGGAGGAGCGGCCTGTCGGTGCGTCAGGAACTCTTCCTTCCCAGGCTAGTCTTCCTCGCCCCAGACTGCCAGCTAGATGAAGAGTTGAGGAAGAGGAGGGAGCTGGTCTCCCACAGTCAAATAGATGAGTTCCTCCGCTCCTTCAGAGAGGGCTATGTAGCCTGGATATCAGACGCCCTGACTCCTGCCTGGCTGTCTGGTGAGTGGAGGAGGCGTTGTGGGTTTTTGGGTCACAAATACTTCTTTTTTTTTTAAACAAAAATGGATGTATTGGATGAGAAAAGACTTTAAACAAAACATAGTGAAATAAGGGAGCTTTTCAATATTTCTAAGCTAATCAATATTTACCACTGTTAGCCTAGTCTGCCCTTCATTGCTTGCTGTACTGCTGAAGGTAGACAGAGATGCTCATTTGCATGTGTTTAAGCGTTTTGTAAATCCTGTGTTTGTTTTTTTTGTTGTTTCCTCCTTGTCCTGCAGGTCACCTGTCGTACCGTCAGATAGGGGAGCTGAAACAAGTGGTGAGGAAAATGGGGACCTGGGACCTGGTCAGACTACAGGGAGGAGAGCAGCTCAAGGTGGCTTTTACAACTTGATGGATATTAATATCTGACATTTCACAGACGCTTTTATCCTAAACCACGAACAGGTGTGTGTGTGTGTGTGTGTGTGTGTGCATTATAAATATGGGTGGCCCTGGGAATCGAACCCACAATCCGCGAGGTACCAGCGCCGTGCTCTACCAACGGAGTCACTCAGGACTCCCATAGCCTTGTATTTCTACATTGTATTAATAATAATTATAAATTATAAATTAGAATTATAATAAATAATAAAAATAATTAGTAATAATTATAATAAAAATAATAATGTGTAGGCTACTTTCTAGTGCTGTACTGAAACCAAAAGACACTTTACTTTTTTGTTTTACTGTGAAGTGTGTGTCATGAATTGTTTAAATTAAAGTTTGTCTGTACTTGGTTTGAAGGGAGACTTCCGGAGCTGTCCTTACATCGCTCTGAACCGCCAGGAGACTGACACCATGGAGTTCTTCAAGATCAAAACGCTGTCTGCTAATTCGCTGTGGGCTCTGCTGGGACACGCCCCTCAGGTTAGTGCACCCCGCCCCGCCGTCGTGACAACCATTGAGCTGTGATTGGTTGATGCTGTTGTGATTCTGCCCACTGACTGAAAGACCCAACACAAGGGCTTAGAAAGAGGAGTGGCTTGCCTCTACAACTCCTTGGCCAGACTAGTATCTGAAATCGGGGGGCAGAGAAGACTGAAAAGCCTGTGTTAGGGATTTTAGGGTTCCCGAGTGGCTCAGCGGTCTAAGGCATTGCATCTCAGCGCTAGAGGCTTCACTACAGACCCTAGTTCGATCCCGGGTTGTTTCACAACCGGACGTGATCGAGAATCCCATAGGGCGGCGCCCAACTGGCCCAGCGTCGTCCGTGTTAGGGGAGACTATATCACTGTAAAATAAGAATCTGTTCTTAACTGACTTGCCTAGTTTAAATAAAGGTGAAATAAATATGTCTCAAAGTTTTTCTCTGAAATTACAGGACACCACTTGAGAATATAATAGGTGAAGATATAACCTTAAGCTACAAGCAGAGGGCACTGCTACAGCAAAGATCTGCGAAGATCCACTGAGACGAGATCCCCTATTTTTATTTTATGGAACTAGTCAGTTAAGAACAAATGTTATTATTTACAACGACGGCCTAGTAGGTGGGTCAACTGCCTTGTTCAGGGGCAGAATGACCAAGCAACCTTTCGGTTACAGGCCTAACGCTCTAACCACCAGGCTTCCTGCCCCCCTCCTCTAACCACCAGGCTACCTGCCTCCCCCTCTCTAACCACTAGGCTACCTGCCTCCCCCTCCTCTAACCACCAGGCTACCTGCCTCCCCCTCTCTAACCACTAGGCTTCCTGCCCCCCTCCTCTAACCACTAGGCTACCTGCCTCCCCCTCTAACCACTAGGCTACCTGCCTCCCCCTCTCTAACCACTAGGCTACCTGCCTCCCCCTCTCTAACCACTAGGCTACCTGCCTCCCCCTCTCTAACCACTAGACTACCTGCCTCCCCCCCTCTAACCACTAGGCTACCTGCCTCCCCCCTCTAACCACTAGGCTACCTGCCTCCCCCTCTCTAACCACTAGGCTACCTGCCTCCCCCTCTCTAACCACTAGGCTACCTGCCTCCCCCTCTCTAACCACTAGGCTACCTGCCTCCCCCTCTCTAACCACTAGGCTACCTGCCTCCCCCTCTCTAACCACTAGGCTACCTGCCTCCCCCTCTCTAACCACTAGGTTACCTGCCTCCCCCTCTCTAACCACTAGGCTACCTGCCTCCCCCTCTCTAACCACTAGGCTACCTGCCTCCCCCTCTCTAACCACTAGGCTACCTGCCTCCCCCTCTCTAACCACTAGGCTACCTGCCCATTTTAACATTGGCATGCTGAGTGTTAATTACTCACTTACTGGCCTCTCTCTGTCTCTCGCTGCTAAGATGCTCATTACCTGAACACAGTTGGCTGTAGGAGGTCACTGCGTGTAAAAGCTGCATTCTAGAATTTCCAGCCTGATTCCTTTTTTTGTTTGATTTGACTAATGAAGTAAATGCGTGTATTTTCGGCTGCTCCAGTTGGCCTTTTGTCCAAACCTGATAGTCACTCTGACCGAGTGCTTAGGAACCCTTACTGCTGTACTGAGATGGAACAGGAATTCAGTTACATTTCAACTGTGGAATTCAGTTACATTTCAACTATGGAATTCAGTCGCACTTCGACTGTGGAATTCAGTTACACTTCAACTGTGGAATTCAGTTACACTTCAACTGTGGAATTCAGTTACACTTCGACTGTGGAATTCAGTTACACTTCGACTGTGGAATTCAGTTACACTTCGACTGTGGAATTCAGTTACACTTCGACTGTGGAATTCAGTTACACTTCGACTGTGGAATTCAGTTACACTTCGACTGTGGAATTCAGTTACACTTCGACTGTGGAATTCAGTTACACTTCGACTGTGGAATTCAGTTACACTTCGACTGTGGAATTCAGTTACACTTCGACTGTGGAATTCAGTTACACTTCGACTGTGGAATTCAGTTACACTTCGACTGTGGAATTCAGTTACACTTCGACTGTGGAATTCAGTTACACTTCGACTATGGAATTCACACAACATCTTACAGTGGTTACTTCATTATTTTATTTTAAATGATATTTGCTCAGTTGGTAATATTATGTTGAATATTTCTGCTTCTTGATTCAGATTTCCGACTTATACAATACAAACCAACTTTATCTCAGGTCCTGGAGATTACAGCTGTCCTCGCTGTGGCCGTTACCTCGCTGTGGCCGTTACCTCGCTGTGGCCGTTACCTCGCTGTGGCCGTTACCTCAGGTCCTGGAGATCACAGCTTTCCTCACTGCGGCCGTTATCTCAGGTCCTGGAGATTACAGCTGTCCTGTGGCCGTTACCTCAGGTCCTGGAGATTACAGCTGTCCTCACTGTGGCCGTTACCTCACTGTGGCCGTTATCTCAGGTCCTGGAGATTACAGCTGTCCTGTGGCCGTTACCTCAGGTCCTGGAGATTACAGCTGTCCTCACTGTGGCCGTTACCTCAGGTCCTGGAGATTACAGCTGTCCTCACTGTGGCCGTTACCTCAGGTCCTGGAGATTACAGCTGTCCTGTGGCCATTACCTCAGGTCCTGGAGATTACAGCTGTCCTCACTGCGGCCGTTATCTCAGGTCCTGGAGATTACAGCTGTCCTGTGGCCGTTACCTCAGGTCCTGGAGATTACAGCTGTCCTCACTGTGGCCGTTATCTCAGGTCCTGGAGATTACAGCTGTGCTGTGGCCGTTACCTCAGGTCCTGGAGATTACAGCTGTCCTGTGGCCGTTACCTCACTGTGGCCATTACCTCAGGTCCTGGAGATTACAGCTGTCCTCACTGCGGCCGTTATCTCAGGTCCTGGAGATTACAGCTGTCCTGTGGCCGTTACCTCAGGTCCTGGAGATTACAGCTGTCCTCACTGTGGCCGTTATCTCAGGTCCTGGAGATTACAGCTGTCCTGTGGCCGTTACCTCAGGTCCTGGAGATTACAGCTGTCCTCACTGTGGCCATTACCTCAGGTCCTGGAGATTACAGCTGTCCTGTGGCCGTTACCTCACTGTGGCCATTACCTCAGGTCCTGGAGATTACAGCTGTCCTGTGGCCGTTACCTCACTGTGGCCGTTACCTCAGGTCCTGGAGATTACAGCTGTCCTGTGGCCGTTACCTCACTGTGGCCATTACCTCAGGTCCTGGAGATTACAGCTGTCCTGTGGCCGTTACCTCACTGTGGCCGTTACCTCAGGTCCTGGAGATTACAGCTGTCCTGTGGCCGTTACCTCACTGTGGCCGTTACCTCAGGTCCTGGAGATTACAGCTGTCCTGTGGCCGTTACCTCAGGTCCTGGAGATTACAGCTGTCCTGTGGCCGTTACCTCACTGTGGCCGTTACCTCAGGTCCTGGAGATTACAGCTGTCCTGTGGCCGTTACCTCAGGTTGTCTTCTGTATTAAGTTTGATAGCAGCCCAGTTTTCTGAAGAATGTGTTTGGTAATAAAACACAAAGCATTTTTTATTTTTTTTTCAACAGATGAAAATTGTGGTGGAAATTACCATCGGGGTTTCAGATTTATTTTCTCCATAATTGGAGAAAAGCTCTTCAAAGAAAAGCCAGTGATTTTTTAAAAATAATTATCTCCAGTGTATATAGAAACCCCTTGAGTGTGTAGGAGTCCTCTGAGCTTGGGCAATTACACAAAGACAAGTGCTGCAGAGTCCCAGGTGTCTGTTCTTCGCTGTAGCAGTGTAGCACAGCGGCACTGTGCCCACTCACAGAGCACCAGACCGGTGATGAACGCTACCCTTTTTAATGTAACGGTGGCTAATTAAACTCTGTCGTTCTATTATCTCTGTCGTTCTATTATCTCTGCTGAGCGCCGAGCCACGGTGAAGAGTACGGCGGAGAGATCCCATGTGCGTCTCTGTATTGAAGATAACTCAATAGGCCTGGTGGATGTTAGTCATCTGTCTACTGTGTATTCAGTCCATCCACCCCCTCCTCCTTGTAGGACGATGCCATCGTTCTCAAGCCCTCTTTTTGTTCATTGGGTGAAATATTAACATGTGGAAATCCATGTTTTAGATTTAACACAATGGATAGAAGATGAGGACATCTGCAGTTGTAGTCAGAATTGACTATTAATATATTTGAATAAAAATAAATTTAAATGCCCTCAATTCTCTTTTTTTGTAACCTTTTTATTTAACTAGGCAAGTCTGTTAAGAACAAATTCTTATTTACAATGACGACCTACCGGGGAACAGTGGGTTAACTGCCTTGTTCAGGTGCAGAAACCACTAGGCTACCTCCTACCCACTGTCCAGGGGCCACAGGTCTGTATCATATCCTACCCACTGTCCAGGGGACACAGGTTTGTATCACATCATATCCTACCCACTGTCTGGGGGACACAGGTCTGTATCATATCATATCCTACCCACTGTCTGGGGGACACAGGTCTGTATCGTATCCTAGCCACTGTCTAGGGGCCACAGGTCTGTATCGTATCCTAGCCACTGTCTAGGGACCACAGGTCTGTATCGTATCCTAGCCACTGTCCAAGGGACACAGGTCTGTATCGTATCCTAGCCACTGTCCAGGGGACACAGGCCTGTATCGTATCCTAGCCACTGTCCAGGGGACACAGGTCTGTATCGTATCCTAGCCACTGTCCAGGGGACACAGGTCTGTATCGTATCCTACCCACTGTCCGGGGGACACAGGTCTATATCATATCCTACCCACTGTCTGGGGGACACAGGTCTGTATCATATCATATCCTACCCACTGTCTAGGGGACACAGGTCTGTATCGTATCCTACCCACTGTCTAGGGGACACAGGTCTGTAGCGTATCCTACCCACTGTCTAGGGGACACAGGTCTGTATCGTATCCTACCCACTGTCTAGGGGACACAGGTCTGTATCGTATCCTACCCACTGTCTAGGGGCCACAGGTCTGTATCATATCCTACCCACTGTCTAGGGGCCACAGGTCTGTATCATATCCTACCCACTGTCCAGGGGCCACAGGTCTGTATCATATCATATCCTACCCACTGTCTAGGGGTCACAGGTCTGTATCATATCCTACCCACTGTCTAGGGGTCACAGGTCTGTATCATATCCTACCCACTGTCCAGGGGCCCCAGGTCTGTATCATATCCTGTCCAGGGGCCCCAGGTCTGTATCATATCCTGTCCAGGGGCCCCAGTCACATGCATACTAAAACACTCGGTGTATTGTAACGTTCTGTTATTGCTCTGAGTTGATGATGTCATCCCGGCAGTTGATTCTCCATTGTCTGTCTATGCGATCTAGTAGTCCTAGGTTACTACTGGCTCCCAAAATGCCACCCTATTACCTATGGGTCCTGGTCAGAAGTAGTGCACTGAATAGGGTGCGGTGTGGGACACACGGCATAGATTCTAATTCAGAACCCTGTTCCCATCTGTTATGTTGAATCCCACATAAACCAGTTAACAGACACTTTGGCCCATTTTTTTTTTGTGTGCGTCTGTTGTCTTGATAATCAGCCTTTTTATAATGCTCAGCATCAATATGCTCTTTTTAAACCCCATTTTGCTTTAGTTAATGGAGTCACAGAGAGGCGGTCGGTGAATGCTCTGGGGGTTAATGACATTAAGACATGTTTGTAAAGGGCTAAATTAAATCAGTCGTAGATTGTAGCTCCGCCAAGTCATGCCAGACAACCAGACAACCCCATTGAAGAAAGAGAGCGGGAGAGAGAGAGAGGGGAAAAAGGGGGGGGAGATTCCTACTCTAACCTCCCCGCAGCAAATGCACTTATGTTGTAGGGACGTAAAGTAAGTGGATCTGGGATGTGAATGAAGCTAAATGGTTATTGGTGCTAGCTGGGTCTCTACTGGCTTCCGGCTGGTCCTGTTATCCCTGTTGCTTCATCGGTTTACACTGCTGCTGCTACTCTATCGTATATCCTGATGCCTAGTCACCTTACATATCCATCACTACAGTATCCCTGTCACCTTCCCCCTATACACATCATCACTACAGTATCCCTGTCTCCTTCCCCCTATACATATCTACCTCCATCACTACAGTATCCCTGTCTCCTTCCCCCTATACTTATCATCACTACAGTATCCCTGTCACCTTCCTCCTATACACATCATCACTACAGTATCCCTTTCACCTTCCCCCTATACATATCTACCTCCATCACTCCCGTATCCCTGTCTCCTTCCCCCTATACATATTTACCTCCATCACTACAGTATCCCTGTCACCTTCCCCCTATACACATCATCACTACAGTATCCCTGTCACCTTCCCCCTATACATATCTACCTCCATCACTACAGTATCCCTGTCTCTTTCCCCCTATACATATTTACCTCCATCACTCCCGTATCCCTGTCTCCTTCCCCCTATACATATCCATCACTCCCGTATCCCTGTCTCCTTCCCCCTATACATATCCATCACTCCAGTATCCCTGTCTCCTTCCCCCTATACATATCTACCTCCATCACTCCAGTATCCCTGTCACCTTCCCCCTATACATATCCATCACTACAGTATCCCTGTCTCCTTCACCCTATACAGTGCCTTGCGAAAGTATTCGGCCCCCTTGAACTTTGCGACCTTTTGCCACATTTCAGGCTTCAAACATAAAGATATAAAACTGTATTTTTTTGTGAAGAATCAACAACAAGTGGGACACAATCATTAAGTGGAACAACATTTATTGGATATTTCAAACTTTTTTAACAAATCAAAAACTGAAAAATTGGGCGTGCAAAATTATTCAGCCCCTTTACTTTCAGTGCAGCAAACTCTCTCCAGAAGTTCAGTGAGGATCTCTGAATGATCCAATGTTGACCTAAATGACTAATGATGATAAATACAATCCACCTGTGTGTAATCAAGTCTCCGTATAAATGCACCTGCACTGTGATAGTCTCAGAGGTCCGTTAAAAGCGCAGAGAGCATCATGAAGAACAAGGAACACACCAGGCAGGTCCGAGATACTGTTGTGAAGAAGTTTAAAGCCGGATTTGGATACAAAAAGATTTCCCAAGCTTTAAACATCCCAAGGAGCACTGTGCAAGCGATAATATTGAAATGGAAGGAGTATCAGACCACTGCAAATCTACCAAGACCTGGCCGTCCCTCTAAACTTTCAGCTCATACAAGGAGAAGACTGATCAGAGATGCAGCCAAGAGGCCCATGATCACTCTGGATGAACTGCAGAGATCTACAGCTGAGGTGGGAGACTCTGTCCATAGGACAACAATCAGTCGTATATTGCACAAATCTGGCCTTTATGGAATGTGGCAAGAAGAAAGACATTTCTTAAAGATATCCATAAAAAGTGTTGTTTAAAGTTTGCCACAAGCCACCTGGGAGACACACCAAACATGTGGAAGAAGGTGCTCTGGTCAGATGAAACCAAAATTGAACTTTTTGGCAACAATGCAAAACGTTATGTTTGGCGTAAAAGCAACACAGCTCATCACCCTGAACACACCATTCCCACTGTCAAACATGGTGGTGGCAGCATCATGGTTTGGGCCTGCTTTTCTTCAGCAGGGACAGGGAAGATTGTTAAAATTGATGAAGATGGATGGAGCCAAATACAGGACCATTCTGGAAGAAAACCTGATGGAGTCTGCAAAAGACCTGAGACTGGGACGGAGATTTGTCTTCCAACAAGACAATGATCCAAAACATAAAGCAAAATCTACAATGGAATGGTTCAAAAATAAACATATCCAGGTGTTAGAATGGCCAAGTCAAAGTCCAGACCTGAATCCAATCGAGAATCTGTGGAAAGAACTGAAAACTGCTGTTCACAAATGCTCTCCATCCAACCTCACTGAGCTCGAGCTGTTTTGCAAGGAGGAATGGGGAAAAAATTCAGTCTCTCGATGTGCAAAACTGATAGAGACATACCCCAAGCGACCCCAAGCGACAGCTGTAATCGCAGCAAAAGGTGGCGCTACAAAGTATTAACTTAAGGGGGCTGAATAATTTTGCACACCCAATTTTTCAGTTTTTGATTTGTTAAAAAAGTTTGAAATATCCAATAAATGTCGTTCCACTTCATGATTGTGTCCCACTTGTTGTTGATTCTTCACAAAAAAATACAGTTTTATATCTTTATGTTTGAAGCCTGAAATGTGACAAAAGGTCGCAAAGTTCAAGGGGGCCGAATACTTTCGCAAGGCACTGTATGTCTTCATTTGATGCTTTCAGTATTAAAATACGTTAGTGGGCGTCCACAATGACTCCCAACCATGGACAAGGACAGATACATTGAGACTCCTAACTGTCTCTGCCATTTTTAACTGAAAAGCCTCTACCCCCCCCCCCCCCCCCCCCCACCAAAAAAAATGTTTTTATGGATGGACTACCTGGACATGAAAGAACCATGGAGACTAAATAATAATAATAATTGAATAAATGGTCTAGTGGGCTTTAAGCTAGAGAAAATGGAACTGTGGGAAGGGCAGTGTTGTAATACAGGCCCCCCTTCTTCCATCCCTCTGTAAACGGAGACAAAAAAAATGAAATGTTTTTAAAAAAAACAGGTTTTTGTCTTCCAATTACCTGAAAGTCTGAATCTTGTTAAGAGATCGACTGTCACTCAGACGAAGCATGATTGGGGGAGTTTTGAAGAAGTGTATTAAGTCCAATGAATGCAGGGACTAAAACCTAAAGACATGATAAGTGACAGTTAGATAATAGCTAGCCCACTAGGAGACATGATAAATGACAGGTAGATAATAGCTAGCCCACTAGGAGACATGATAAATGACAGGTAGATAATAGCTAGCCCACTAGGAGACATGATAAATGACAGGTAGATGATAGCTAGCCCACTAGGAGACATGATAAATGACAGGTAGATGATAGCTAGCCCACTAGGAGACATGATAAATGACAGGTAGATAATAGCTAGCCCACTAGGAGACATGATAAATGACAGGTAGATAATAGCTAGCCCACTAGGAGACATGATAAATGACAGGTAATAGCTAGCCCACTAGGAGACATGATAAATGACAGGTAGATAATAGCTAGCCCACTAGGAGACATGATAAATGACATATATTTTTTCAGAACACTCAGTGGTTCTGTGAGCTTTTGTGACCTACCACTTTGTGGCTGAGCTGTTGTTGCTCCTAGACGTTTCCACTTCACAATAACAGCGTTGACCGGGGCAGCTTTAGCAGTGCAGGAAAAAATGTGTGTGTATATATGTATAGTTCCCAACTACATATCGGCTGATGGCTACACTGTTGCAGGAAAAAATGTGTGTGTATATATGTATAGTTCCCAACTACATATCGGCTGATGGCTACACTGTTCCCCAGCTACATATAGGCTGATGGCTACACTGTTCCCCAGCTACATATAGGCTGATGGCTCACTGTTCCCCCGCTACATATCGGCTGATGGCTACACTGTTCCCCAGCTACAAATAGGCTGATGGCTACACTGTTTCCCCGCTACATATAGGCTGATGGCTACACTGTTTCCCCGCTACATATAGGCTGATGGCTACACTGTTCCCTCGCTACAAATAGGCTGATGGCTACACTGTTCCCCCGCTACATATAGGCTGATGGCTACACTGTTCCCCAGCTACATATAGGCTGATGGCTACACTGTTCCCCCGCTACATATAGGCTGATGGCTACACTGTTCCCCCACTACATATAGGCTGATAGAGAAACGTAGCTTCCTTCACTGACGAAAGAGGGAGTCCGTCACATTGGCTGCATAGCTTTCTATTATTCAACAGAATTAGGTTGCCTACTTCTGGTTGGAAACCTGTCTCTTTGGAAGCTGTTCTCTCCCTGGCAGCTCCACCTGATCTACTTGGGCCAGAGTGAACGGACTGCTGTGCAACAGGGCTTTGATTCAATCTGATAGCGGGATATAGGCCTTGGGTCGTTTTCTGATTGAGCCGATATATGCAGCGTTTAGCGCGAATGGGATCTCCACCACCAAGGCCTTTTGAAGCCACAGTGTCTGTAATCTACCATCTGAGTCCCGGACCAGTGATTTTTGTTTCATCCTCCTTTTCTCTGCTTCCTGCCCCCCCCCCCCCCCCCCCCCCCCTTCAGACAGGAAGCAACAGCTTGTCAGTATAGCTAGAGGTCAGAGGTGTCTGTAGAGGTATAGACCCGAGGTCACAGTCCCCCACTGACCCCTGAGAGAGAGGTTACAGACGGTCAGAGACACCTCCAAGCCAGACTGACCACCATAACTTTAAAACAAACAATACTTTTTTTGGGGGGGGGGGGGGGGAATGTTTTAGTTTGTGAAATTTGATGGGAGCTTTACACGTGGAGGACCACTGTTTTGTATGTAAATACAACAAATAAGATTTCTCTCCTAAACGAACGGTGACTACTTATCTCACATCTCCTCTGTCCTCCCCTGTAGGTGACGGTGAAGATGTATAAACGTGGAGCTCCAGGCTGGCTGGGGAAGCCCCTGACGTCCACCAGCACCATCCCCCACAACACACAGGTCATCTTCCGGATCAACGGAGAGGAAACGGACGCCGGGATCCCCGCTAACACCATCCACAGCATCACACTCAGCATATGACTTTTTTTTTTTGCCCTTGGTTACGGCCCAAATGTCACCCTATATAGTACACTACTTTTAGTGTCACCCTGTATAGTACACTACTTTTAATGTCACCCTATATATAGTACACTACTTTTAGTGTCACCCTATATAGTACACTACTTTTAGTGTCACCCTATATAGTACACTACTTTTAGTGTCACCCTATATAGTACACTACTTTTAGTGCGCTGGTATATGGACTAGGGTGCCATTTTGGGATCCATCACAGACAGTGGATCTGTATGAGAAACTAGCCTGTTCTCCACAGTCTGCAGGTTTTAGGTGTGTGTGTGTGTGTGTGTGTGTGTGCAGTTTTCTAAACTACCAGGTTAGGTATCTGTTGAATTAGACTGTATATTTAAACTAGTTTACCAAACTATATTTTTGGGCCCTTAAGACCAGAAGGGTGAAATGGATTGTTGGTAACTGAAGGACCCTGTAGTCCGGCTTCAGGGACCTCCTTCTATACTAGTTATCACACAACAACAACAATATATACCTGCTGTTTTTAATTATGTATAAGAGTACCTTTTTATCACATGGATCAGTTGTGGCCCACAGCCTCCTGCAGGCCACCCACAGCCTCCTGCAGGCCACCCACAGCCTCCTGCAGGCCACCCACAGCCTCCTGCAGGCCACCCACAGCCTCCTGCAGGCCACCCACAGCCTCCTGCAGGCCAGCAAACATCCCTTACCCACAGCCTCCTGCTGGCCAGCAAACATCCCTTACCCACAGCCTCCTGCAGGCCACCAAACATCCCTCAACCACAGCCTCCTGCTGGCCAGCAAACATCCCTTACCCACAGCCTCCTGCAGGCCACCAAACATCCCTCAACCACAGCCTCCTGCTGGCCAGCAAACATCCCTTACCCACAGCCTCCTGCAGGCCACCAAACATCCCTCAACCACAGCCTCCTGCAGGCCACCAAACATCCCTCAACCACAGCTACACAGCATCCTGCAGGCCACCAAACATCCCTTAACCACAGCTACACAGCATCCTGCAGGCCACCAAACATCCCTTAACCACAGCTACACAGCCTCCTGCAGGCCACCAAACATCCCTCAACCACAGCCTCCTGCAGGCCACCAAACATCCCTCAACCACAGCCTCCTGCAGGCCACCAAACATCCCTTACCCACAGCCTCCTGCTGGCCAGCAAACATCCCTTACCCACAGCCTCCTGCAGGCCACCAAACATCCCTCAACCACAGCCTCCTGCTGGCCAGCAAACATCCCTTACCCACAGCCTCCTGCAGGCCACCAAACATCCCTCAACCACAGCCTCCTGCAGGCCACCAAACATCCCTCAACCACAGCTACACAGCATCCTGCAGGCCACCAAACATCCCTTAACCACAGCTACACAGCCTCCTGCAGGCCACCAAACATCCCTCAACCACAGCCTCCTGCAGGCCACCAAACATCCCTCAACCACAGCCTCCTGCAGGCCACCAAACATCCCTCAACCACAGCCTCCTGCAGGCCACCAAACATCCCTCAACCACAGCCTCCTGCAGGCCACCAAACATCCCTCAACCACAGCCTCCTGCAGGCCACCAAACATCCCTTACCCACAGCCTCCTGCAGGCCACCAAACATCCCTCAACCACAGCCTCCTGCAGGCCACCAAACATCCCTCAACCACAGCCTCCTGCAGGCCACCAAACATCCCTTACCCACAGCCTCCTGCAGGCCTCCAAACATCCCTTACCCACAGCATCCTGCAGGCCACCAAACATCCCTCAACCACAGCATCCTGCAGGCCACCAAACATCCCTCAACCACAGCCTCCTGCAGGCCACCAAACATCCCTCAACCACAGCCTCCTGCAGGCCACCAAACATCCCTCAACCACAGCCTCCTGCAGGCCACCAAACATCCCTCAACCACAGCCTCCTGCAGGCCACCAAACATCCCTCAACCACAGCCTCCTGCAGGCCACCAAACATCCCTCGACCACAGCTCCACAGCCTCCTGCAGGCCACCAAACATCCCTCAACCACAGCTACACAGCAACCTGCAGGCCACCAAACATCCCTCAACCACAGCCTCCTGCAGGCCACCAAACATCCCTCGACCACAGCTCCACAGCCTCCTGCAGGCCACCAAACATCCCTCAACCACAGCCTCCTGCAGGCCAACCACAGCCTCCTGCAGGCCACCAAACATCCCTCAACCACAGCCTCCTGCAGGCCAACCACAGCCTCCTGCAGGCCACCAAACATCCCTCAACCACAGCCTCCTGCAGGCCAACCACAGCCTCCTGCAGGCCACCAAACATCCCTCAACCACAGCCTCCTGCAGACCACCCACAGCCTCCTGCAGGCCACCAAACATCCCTCAACCACAGCCTCCTGCAGGCCAACCACAGCCTCCTGCAGGCCAACCACAGCCTCCTGCAGGCCACCAAACATCCCTCAACCACAGCCTCCTGCAGGCCAACCACAGCCTCCTGCAGGCCACCAAACATCCCTCAACCACAGCCTCCTCCAGGCCAACCACAGCCTCCTGCAGGCCAACCACAGCCTCCTGCAGGCCATCCACAGCCTCCTGCAGGCCACCAAACATCCCTCAAGCACAGCTCCACTTGTCACCCTGTAGTCAAACCATTGTTATGCTGACAGTCTGTTTCATAATCAGCACTTGGCCTAATGTAAACTCCCCCCGTTCACACACCGACTCGCCTTGTTCCATCCGCGGTGGCCTGTCATACTCAACGACAATATTATGTTAATGGAGTTGGTTCAGAACAATTAGCCTGATTATAAACTTACTCTTGTTTTGAATGATAATTCTAGTGTCTGGCCCCTGCCACTAACGTAGACGTTAACTAGCCGTTATGTCAGTTGGTTTGATGTGTCACCCACTACATGGTTCAGCTGCGGAGTGTGTACCTGACGTGCTAATTGTTACAGTTTAAAAACCACTGTCCCTTTGGAGTTAATGAGGGCTGGGGAAGGTACCTGTATTACTGACTGGCCCTTTAGTGTTAATGAGGGCTGGGGAAGGTACCTGTATTGCTGACTGGCCCCTTAGTGTTACCTGTATTACTGACTGCCCCCTTAGTGTTACCTGTATTACTGACTGGCCCTTTAGTGTTAATGAGGGCTGGGGAAGGTACCTGTATTACTGACTGGCCCCTTAGTGTTAATGAGGGCTGGGGAAGGTACCTGTATTACTGACTGGCCCCTTAGTGTTACCTGTATTACTGACTGGCCCTTTAGTGTTAATGAGGGCTGGGGAAGGTACCTGTATTGCTGACTGGCCCCTTAGTGTTACCTGTATTACTGACTGCCCCCTTAGTGTTACCTGTATTACTGACTGGCCCTTTAGTGTTAATGAGGGCTGGGGAAGGTACCTGTATTACTGACTGGCCCTTTAGTGTTGAGGGCTGGGGAAGGTACCTGTATTACTGACTGGCCCCTTAGTGTTAATGAGGGCTGGGGAAGGTACCTGCATTACTGACTGGCCCCTTAGTGTTAATGAGGGCTGGGGAAGGTACCTGTATTACTGACTGGCTCCTTAGTGTTAATGAGGGCTGGGGAAGGTACCTGTATTACTGACTGGCCCCTTATTGTTAATGAGGGCTGGGGAAGGTACCTGTATTACTGATTGGCCCCTTAGCGTTAATGAGGGCTGGGGAAGGTACCTGTATTACTGGCGGTTTTGGTTGGACGGCTGAATTGGTTTGATGGCGAGTGGTAAAGTCTGTTTTTCCTGAGTTTCTGTACGTTTTTTTTGGGGGGGGGGGGGGTGCTAATATGCTCTTCTCTCAAGAGGATCTTCAAGAGCTCACGTGTTCAGTCCCAAACCTGTGTTCAAATACTATTTTAAAATAATTTTCAGTACTTTAGCTGTGCTCTATTTGAGCTTGCCTGTTTCAATAGAAAAGTCCCAAAAGTACAAACCTGGCACCCCAGGCAGGCTTAAGCAAACGCTTGAAGTATTTGAAAGATTTTCAAATAGTATTTGAACCCAGTTCTGGCTCAACCAGGCTTGCCCAGTACCATTTTAATTCCTAGCTTTTAGTGGCACGACCTGTCACTCCCCTGCTTTGCTAACAGCTAGCAATTGTATTTACTGTGTCTGGTGTTGGGCCTAAATAATGTTATTTCTACCAGGATATCAGTGCCTTGAGCTAATTCAGGAGGGAAATCTCTGTGGCATCTCGCTGACTAGCATCTCTCTCTACCTGAAACGGCACCATGCTCAACTCCAGCTCCTCCACTTTCCCAAAGGTCTGTTTTTCTACATGTGCCTGGGGGTTAGGATGTTTGTTGGGTGTGGGAGCACTGAGCAGCACTACCCCCATATATATAATAGCTACTCTCTATTCTCAGAGTGAAACCGTGGTTGCCTTGGGGGAGCCATTTTTCCAAGACATTGTTCATGGTGTGTGTTTTTGTTTTATACCTATTGGGTGTGCATTCAGAATGGATGTGTTTTAATATGTACCTATACCTACGTCTTACTTTCTGAATGTGTCGTTGGACATTGATATATGTTCTCCTACTCGGCCGACTCAATGGCGCGTTCTCAGGAAAATGTATATTTTTGAGACCCTATGCTCCAACTAGATTTACAAAGACAGTAGACCTGCTGTGGTACTCTAAAAGGAGATCTACAGTAGACCTGCTGTGGGACTCTAAAAGGAGATCTACAGTAGACCTGCTGTGGGACTCTAAAAGGAGATCTACAGTAGACCTGCTGTGGGACTCTAAAAGGAGATCTACAGTAGACCTGCTGTGGGACTCTAAAAGGAGATCTACAGTAGGTTTGCTGTGGGACTCTAAAAGGAGATCTACAGTAGGTTTGCTGTGGGACTCTAAAAGGAGATCTACAGTAGACCTGCTGTGGGACTCTAAAAGGAGATCTACAGTAGACCTGCTGTGGGACTCTAAAAGGAGATCTACAGTAGATCTGCTGTGGGACTCTAAAAGGAGATCTACAGTAGACCTGCTGTGGGACTCTAAAATGAGATCTACAGTAGACCTGCTGTGGGACTCTAAAATGAGATCTACAGTAGACCTGCTGTGGGACTCTAAAAGGAGATCTACAGTAGGTTTGCTGTGGGACTCTAAAATGAGATCTACAGTAGACCTGCTGTGGGACTCTAAAAGGAGATCTACAGTAGGTTTGAAGATTATACTGAACATTTTTAAAAACAGTCTTGACAATACTACAAGCACCTATACCATTTTGTATTCAAAGGCATAATTAAAACTCTGCATGCTTATTTTACCTTTTATTTTATTTTATTTTTTAGAGAAATCTTTAGTGATTGTATTAAATTATCTATTCAAATGTTTGTACTACTTTGCTGTTTTAAAAATAAAATGGTGTGTGAAAAATCTACTCTTGGTGGTGTATCCTGAAGTCTCTCTCTCGGTACATGCACATCTCTGCACTCATCACAACTCCACTGAACAAACATATAAAATGCCACATGTGAAGTGTTGGTCCCGTGTTTCAGCAACATGTGAAGTGTTGGTCCCGTGTTTCAGCAACATGTGAAGTGTTGGTCCCATGTTTCAGCAACATGTGAAGTGTTGGTCCCGTGTTTCAGCAACGTGAAGTGTTGGTCCCGTGTTTCAGCAACATGTGAAGTGTTGGTCCCGTGTTTCAGCAACATGTGAAGTGTTGGTCCCATGTTTCAGCAACATGAAGTGTTGGTCCCATGTTTCAGCAACATGAAGTGTTGGTCCCGTGTTTCAGCAACATGAAGTGTTGGTCCCGTGTTTCAGCAACATGTGAAGTGTTGGTCCCGTGTTTCAGCAACATGTGAAGTGTTGGTCCCGTGTTTCAGCAACATGTGAAGTGTTGGTCCCGTGTTTCAGCAACATGTGAAGTGTTGGTCCCGTGTTTCAGCAACATGTGAAGTGTTGGTCCCTTGTTTCAGCAACATGTGAAGTGTTGGTCCCGTGTTTCAGCAACATGTGAAGTGTTGGTCCCGTGTTTCAGCAACATGTGAAGTGTTGGTCCCGTGTTTCAGCAACATGTGAAGTGTTGGTCCCGTGTTTCAGCAACATGTGAAGTGTTGGTCCCGTGTTTCAGCAACATGTGAAGTGTTGGTCCCGTGTTTCAGCAACATGTGAAGTGTTGGTCCCGTGTTTCAGCAACATGTGAAGTGTTGGTCCCGTGTTTCATGCGCTGAAATAAAAAAAGATCGCAGAAATGTTCCAGACGCACAAAAAAAGCTTATTTCTCTCAAATGTTGTGTACAAATTTTGTTTACCATCCCTGTTTGAGAATTTCTCCTTTGCCAAGATAATCCATCCACCTGACAGGTGTGGCGTATCAAGAAGCTGATTAAACAGCAGGATTATTACACAGGTGCACCTTGTGCTGGGGACAATAAAAGGCCACTCTAAAATGTGCAGTTCTGTCACACAACGCCACAGACCCAAGGTGAGGGAGCGTACAACTGGCATGCTGACTGCAGAAATGTCCAGAGTTGTTGCCAGAGAATTGAATGTTCATTTCTCTACTACAAGCTGCCTCCAATGTCATTTTAGAGAATTTGGCCTCACAACCACAGATCACGTCAGCCCAAGATCTCCACCAGCCCAGGGATCTCCACCAGCCCAGGGATCTCCACCAGCCCAGGGATCTCCACCAGCCCAGGGATCTCCACCAGCCCAGGGATCTCCACCAGCCCAGGGATCTCCACCAGCCCAGGGATCTCCACCAGCCCAGGGATCTCCACCAGCCCAGGGATCTCCACCAGCCCAGGGACCTCAACCAGCCCAGGGACCTCAACCAGCCCAGGGACCTCCACCAGCCCAGGGACCTCCACCAGCCGGGGACCTCCACCAGCCCGGGGACCTCCACCAGCCCGGGGACGTCCACCAGCCCGGGGACCTCCACCAGCCCAGGGACGTCCACCAGCCCAGGACGTCCACATCCGGCATCTTCACCTCCGAGATCGTCTGAGACCAGCTACCCGGACAACTGGTGAAACTGTGGGTTCGCAGAACCGAGGAATTTCTGCACAAACTATCAGAAACCATCTCAGGGAAGCTTGTGTGATACTCATCTTCCCTCACCAGGGTCTTGAACTGACTGCAGTCTGGCGCCGTAACCAACGTTTTTGTGGGTAAATGCTGGAGAAGTGTGCTCTTCATGGATGAATCCCGTTTTCAGCTGGACCGGGCAGATGGCAGTCGTGTGGGCGAGCGGTTTGCTGATGTCAACGTTGTGAACACAGTGCCCTATGGTGGCAGTGGGGTTATGATGTGGGCAGGCACAAGCTACGGACAACGAACACAATTGCATTTTATTGATGGCAATTTGAATGCACAGAGATACTGTGGCGAGATCCTGAGGCCCATCGCTACTTTCCATGACATCTATCGCTACTTTCCATGACATCTATCGCTACTTTCCATGACATCTATCGCTACTTTCCATGTCATCTATCGCTACTTTCCATGACATCTATCGCTACTTTCCATGACATCATCTATCGCTACTTTCCATGACATCATCTATCACTATTGAAGCCTGCGTGATGTCTGAACCATGGTGGATCCTAGCCTTCAACAGCCTGCATGATGTCTGAACCATGGTGGACCCTAGCCTTCAACAGCCTGCGTGATGTCTGAACCATGGTGGATCCTAGCCTTCAACAGCCTGCGTGATGTCTGAACCATGGTGGATCCTAGCCTTCAACAGCCTGCGTGATGTCTGAACCATGGTGGATCCTAGCCTTCAACAGCCTGCGTGATGTCTGAACCATGGTGGATCCTAGCCTTCAACAGCCTGCGTGATGTCTGAACCATGGTGGATCCTAGCCTTCAACAGCCTGCGTGATGTCTGAACCATGGTGGATCCTAGCCTTCAACAGCCTGCGTGATGTCTGAACCATGGTGGATCCTAGCCTTTAACAACCTGCGTGATGTCTGAACCATGGCGGATGGGCAGGGATTAGGATCGGATGAATGGAAGGCTGGCCACAGGTAGACAATGGGGGCTCTGTCGGGCACTAGTAGTGTGGTAGCCCGTTGGGAGGGGACGGTGTGACGTTCCACACACACACAGTTGGGAGGGGAAAGGTGATGTGGTGCAGAACTCTAGGTGGAGACCAGAACACGGTGCAACCTACAAGGTAACAAGGTAACCTGATCCAGGCTGGAATTCCATAGGAACGGCAGCAGATCAATGAGGGTTCTGTTTAAAGGGGAAATCACACAGGATATTGAGCTGAGTGCAGTGAACCCAACAAATTATACATGCGTCCTGTTGTGACTGTCTCTTTGTAATGGATGTTTAAATGAGCTGAAGATTTAACCGGATTTACAACTATACCTATCCCTGTTTCATTGTATTTATTTAACCAGGATAGTCGACTCAGTAACTATGTATTTAACCAGGATAGTCGACTCAGTAACTATGTATGTATTTAACCAGGGTAGTCGACTCAGTAACTATGTATGTATTTAACCAGGGTAGTCGACTCAGTAACTATGTATTTAACCAGGATAGTCGACTCAGTAACTATGTATTTAACCAGGATAGTTGACTCAGTAACTATGTATTTAACCAGGATAGTCGACTCAGTAACTATGGATTTAACCAGGATAGTCGACTCGGTAACTATGGATTTAACCAGGATAGTCGACTCGGTAACTATGTATTTAACCAGGATAGTCGACTCGGTAACTATGTATTTAACCAGGATAGTCGACTCGGTAACTATGTATTTAACCAGGATAGTCGACTCGGTAACTATGTATTTAACCAGGATAGTCGACTCGGTAACTATGTATTTAACCAGGATAGTCGACTCTGTAACTATGTATTTAACCAGGATAGTCGACTCGGTAACTATGTATTTAACCAGGATAGTCGACTCGGTAACTATGTATTTAACCAGGATAGTCGACTCGGTAACTATGTATGTATTTAACCAGGATAGTCGACTCAGTAACTATGTATTTAACCAGGATAGTCGACTCAGTAACTATGTATTTAACCAGGATAGTCGACTCAGTGACTATGTATTTAACCAGGATAGTCGACTCAGTGACTATGTATTTAACCAGGATAGTCGACTCAGTGACTATGTATTTAACCAGGATAGTCGACTCAGTGACTATGTATTTAACCAGGATAGTCGACTCAGTAACTATGTATTTAACCAGGATAGTCGACTCAGTAACTGTGTATTTAACCAGGATAGTCGACTCAGTGACTGTGTATTTAACCAGGATAGTCGACTCAGTGACTATGTATTTAACCAGGATAGTCGACTCAGTGACTATGTATTTAACCAGGATAGTCGACTCAGTAACTATGTATTTAACCAGGATAGTCGACTCAGTAACTGTGTATTTAACCAGGATAGTCGACTCAGTAACTATGTATTTAACCAGGATAGTCGACTCAGTAACTATGTATTTAACCAGGATAGTCGACTCAGTAACTGTGTATTTAACCAGGATAGTCGACTCAGTAACTGTGTATGTATTTAACCAGGATAGTCGACTCAGTAACTATTGCCACTGCTGTCCAGGGAGTCATGGGAATTTGTGTTCTTTGCTTTACTGAGCTAAAAAGGGAGATTTTACCAATAAAGACTATTTTATTTAATTCCATTTTCCTCCAAGAGTTGCTGAACTTCCCTCTCTGAATTTCCCGCTCTCTACCCATTGATAGACCCAGCCCAGCTATAAGAGGCTAGCTCAGTCACCTGTGACTAATAGCACAACAAGTGGAAAGTTAAAGGTCACAACCTCAACGGTGACACCAGGCCTCTGACCCTGACCAGGCCTCTGACCCTGACCTGTAAGGCTGTGACTATGGAGACCGTTCGCTGGGCTGCACAGCCAGGTGACTGCTTTGACCTGACCGTCTAAGGTGGACACCTGACCGTCTAAGGTGGACAACTGCCCTGAGGAGATCTGGACAGACGGGACAAGGGACAGACCATATAAATATATTGACAATAAAAAGTAATTCTATGGGACAGAGCCTGCCGTGTGTGAAAGAGAGAGAGCGAGATACAGAGGGAGTGAGAGCAGGCTGGACTGCCAGGCTGACTTACTGAATGGAGCAGGCTGGACTGCCAGGCTGACCTACTGAATGGAGCAGGCTTGACTGCCAGGCTGACCTACTGAATGGAGCAGGCTTGACTGCCAGGCTGACCTACTGAATGGAGCAGGCTGGACTGCCAGGCTGACCTACTGAATGGAGCAGGCTGGACTGCCAGGTTGACCTACTGAATGGAGCAGGCTCGACTGCCAGGCTGACCTACTAAATGTTCTACCAGGCTGGAAACCTATGATGTCTGGAGACCGGAATCCAGGCTGGAAACCTATGATGTCTGGAGACTGGAATCCAGGCTGGAAACCTATGATGTCTGGAGGCTGGAATCCAGGGTGGAAACCTATGAAACCTATTACAGTGTAATGATATATGACTCATGACCGTTACACAGTGTAATGATGTATGACCCCTGACCGTTACGCAGTGTAATGATGTATGACCCCTGACCCCTGACCGTTACACAGTGTAATGATGTATGACCCCTGACTCATGACTGTTACACAGTGTGATGATGTATGACCCCTGACCCCTGACCGTTACACAGTGTAATGATGTATGACCCCTGACTCATGACCGTTACACAGTGTAATGATGTATGACCCCTGACCGTTACACAGTGTAATGATGTATGACCCCTGACCGTTACACAGTGTAATGATGTATGACCCCTGACCGTTACACAGTGTAATGATGTATGACCCCTGACTCATGACCGTTACACAGTGTAATGATGTATGACCCCTGACTCATGACCGTTACAGTGTAATGATGTATGATGTATGATTGTATTCAATCAATCCCTATACCAGTCTGCTGTTCCCACATGCTTCAAGAGGGCCACCATTGTTCCTGTTCCCAAGAAAGCTAAGGTAACTGAGCTAAATGACTACCGCCCCGTAGCACTCACATCCGTCATCATGAAGTGCTTTGAGAGACTAGTCAAGGACCATATCACCTCCACCCTACCTGACACCCTAGACCCACTCCAATTTGCTTACCGCCCAAATAGGTCCACAGACGATGCAATCTCAACCACACTGCACACTGCCCTAACCCATCTGGACAAGAGGAATACCTATGTGAGAATGCTGTTCATCGACTACAGCTCGGCATTCAACACCATAGTACCCTCCAAGCTCGTCATCAAGCTCGAGACCCTGGGTCTCGACCCCGCCCTGTGCAACTGGGTACTGGACTTCCTGACGGGCCGCCCCCAGGTGGTGAGGGTAGGCAACAACATCTCCTCCCCGCTGATCCTCAACACTGGGGCCCCACAAGGTTGCGTTCTGAGCCCTCTCCTGTACTCCCTGTTCACCCACGACTGCGTGGCCACGCACGCCTCCAACTCAATCATCAAGTTTGCGGACGACACAACAGTGGTAGGCTTGATTACCAACAACGATGAGACGGCCTACAGGGAGGAGGTGAGGGCCCTCGGAGTGTGGTGTCAGGAAAACAACCTCACACTCAACGTCAACAAAACTAAGGAGATGATTGTGGACTTCAGGAAACAGCAGAGGGAACACCCCCCTATCCACATCGATGGAACAGTAGTGGAGAGGGTAGCAAGTTTTAAGTTCCTCGGCATACACATCACAGACAAACTGAATTGGTCCACTCACACAGACAGCATCGTGAAGAAGGCGCAGCAGCGCCTCTTCAACCTCAGGAGGCTGAAGAAATTCGGCTTGTCACCAAAAGCACTCACAAACTTCTACAGATGCACAATCGAGAGCATCCTGGCGGGCTGTATCACCGCCTGGTATGGCAACTGCACCGCCCTCAACCGTAAGGCTCTCCAGAGGGTAGTGAGGTCTGCACAACGCATCACCGGGGGCAAACTACCTGCCCTCCAGGACACCTACACCACCCGATGTCACAGGAAGGCCATAAAGATCATCAAGGACATCAACCACCCGAGCCACTGCCTGTTCACCCCGCTATCATCCAGAAGGCGAGGTCAGTACAGGTGCATCAAAGCTGGGACCGAGAGACTGAAAAACAGCTTCTATCTCAAGGCCATCAGACTGTTAAACAGCCACCACTAACACTGAGTGGCTGCTGCCAACACACTGACACTGACTCAACTCCAGCCACTTTAATAATGGGAATTGATGGGAAATGATGTAAATATATCACTAGCCACTTTAAACAATGCTACCTTATATAAATGTTACTTACCCTACATTATTCATCTCATACGCATACGTATATACTGTACTCTATATCATCGACGGTATCCTTATGTAATACATGTATCACTAGCCACTTTATACTATACTATGCCACTTTGTTTACATACTCATCTCATTTGTACATACTGTACCCGATACCATCTACTGTATCTTGCCTATGCTGCTCTGTACCATCACTCATTCATATATCCTTATGTACATATTCTTTATCCCCTTACACTGTGTACAAGACAGTAGTTTTGGAATTGTTAGTTAGATTACTTGTTATTACTGCATTGTCGGAACTAGAAGCACAAGCATTTCGCTACACTCGCATTAACATCTGCTAACCATGTGTATGTGACAAATAAAATTTGATTTGATTTGATTTGGATTTGACTCATGACTGTTACACAGTGTAATGATGTATGACCCCGGACCCCTGACCGTTACACAGTGTAATGATGTATGACCCCTGACCCCTGACCGTTACACAGTGTAATGATGTATGACCCCTGACCCCTGACCGTTACACAGTGTAATGATGTATGACCCCTGACTCATGACCGTTACACAGTGTAATGATGTATGACCCCTGACCGTTACAGTGTAATGATGTATGACCCCTGACCGTTACAGTGTAATGATGTATGACTCCTGACCGTTACAGTGTAATGATGTATGACTCCTGACCATTACAGTGTAATGATGTATGACCCCTGACCCCTGACCGTTACAGTGTAATGATGTATGGTGCCAGAGAGGTTGGCTGATGTTTTACTTGCTCCTAACCAACTGCTATTTTGTTCGGTTTTTTGCGTTGTTTGTAACTTGTTTTTGTACTTAATGTTGCTTTCTCTTATGACCGAAAATAACTTCTGAACATCAGAACAGCGACGACTCACCTCACACTGGAAGAAGGAGGTAGAGTACCTTATGATATTATGAAAAGCTGTAGACCACACTATCTACACAGAGATTTCTTATCTATATTCTTCGTATCTGTCTATTTACCACCACAACCCGATGCTGGCACTAAGACCGCACTCAACCAGCTGTATAAGGCCACTCAACCAGCTGTGTAAGGCCACTCAACCAGCTGTATAAGGCCACTCAACCAGCTGTATAAGGCCACTCAACCAGCTGTATAAGGCCACTCAACCAGCTGTATAAGGCCACTCAACCAGCTGTATAAGGCCACTCGACCAGCTGTATAAGGCCACTCAACCAGGCCACTCAACCAGCTGTATAAGGTCACTCAACCAGGCCACTCAACCAGCTGTATAAGGCCACTCAACCAGGCAACTCAACCAGCTGTATAAGGCCACTCAACCAGCTGTATAAGGCCACTAAACCAGCTGTATAAGGCCACTCAACCAGCTGTATAAGGCCACTCAACCAGCTGCATAAGGCCACTCAACCAGGCCACTCAACCAGCTGTATAAGGCCACTCAACCAGCTGTATAAGGCCACTCAACCAGGCCACTCAACCAGCTGTATAAGGTCACTCAACCAGGCCACTCAACCAGCTGTATAAGGCCACTCAACCAGGCAACTCAACCAGCTGTATAAGGCCACTCAACCAGCTGTATAAGGCCACTAAACCAGCTGTATAAGGCCACTCAACCAGCTGTATAAGGCCACTCAACCAGCTTTATAAGGCCACTCAACCAGCTGTATAAGGCCACTCAACCAGCTGCATAAGGCCACTCAACCAGGCCACTCAACCAGCTGTATAAGGCCACTCAACCAGCTGTATAAGGCCATAAGCAAACAAGAAAATGCTCATCCAGAAGTGGCGCTCCTAGTGGCCGGGGACTTTAATGCAGGCGAACTTAAATCCATTTGACCTAATTTCTACCAGCATGTCACATGTGCAACCAGAGCAAAAAAACTCTAGACCACCTTTACTCCACACACAGAGATGCGTACCAAGCTGACCATAATTATATCCTCCTGATTCCTGCTTACAAGTGAAAAATATAGCAGGAAGTACCAGTGACTCGCTCAATACGAAAGTAGTCAGATGATGCAGATTCAGGACTGTTTTGCTAGCACAGACTGGAATATGTTCCGGGATTCATCCAATGGCATTGAGGAGTCATCAGCTTTATCAATAAATGCATCGACGACGTCGTTCCCACAGTGACCATACGTACATATCCCAACCAGAAGCCATGGATTACAGGCAACATCCGCATCAAGCTAAAGGCTAGAGCTGCCGCTTTCAAGGAGCGGGACACTAATCTGGACGCTTATAAGAAATCCTGCTATGCCCTCAGACAAAACATCAAACAAGCAAAGCGTCAATACAGGATTAAGATTGAATCCTACTACACCGGCTCTGACACTCGTCAGATGTGGCAGGGCTTGAAAACTGTTACGGATTACAAAGGGAAACCCAGACGGAATACCAGAGCTACCGAGTGACGCGAGCCTACCAGATGAACTAAATGCCTTTTATGCTTGCTTCAAGGCAAGCAACACTGAAGCATGCACGAGAGCACCAGCTGTTCTGGACGCTCTCGGTAGCCGATGTGAATGCGAACGCAGAAACATTGCCTTTAAAAGGTGCATAGCCCTTAGTTTGGACAAGATGATTCGGTAATGCTGAGTTTTGCTGCTGTCTGAATTCAATTGTTACAAAAGTAATCTAGACAGGAAGAGTGGTTTGGCCTTTGACCCCATCCAGCTCAGCCAGCTCCTGTAGATGTACCGCTGTAGTTATGACAGGGTAACACCAGAGAGAGGTCAACACACTCTTTTAACTAGAATATTTTCTGAGCAGCAGGCCTGTTTGGCCCGGTAAGGGCCCTAGACAGTGAATTGTGTTGTTTCTGAGAGTCTAACCTCACAGTGAACCTTCTGTTTACTCTAACTGGTGAAGCAGACAGAGCTTCAGGAAGAGCCTCGGAAGGACTTCTACTGTGATTACTGAGCATGTGTACACACACACGCCATTACGGGGCACTGAAGTTGTCAGTACATTTATTTCTGGTATTTGACACTACTGGAAAGTGTGGAAATAGCTGTGACTCATTAGGACAGTAGTGGTGTAGCTGTGACTCATTAGGACAGTAGTGAAATAGCTGTGACTCATTACGACTGTAGTGAAATAGCTGTGACTCATTAGGACTGTAGTGAAATAACTGTGACTCATTATGACAGTAGTGAAATAGCTGTGACTCATTACGACAGTAGTGAAATAGCTGTGACTCATTAGGACTGTAGTGAAATAGCTGTGACTCATTACGACTGTAGTGAAATAGCTGTGACTCATTAGGACAGTAGTGAGATAGCTGTGACTCATTAGGACTGTAGTGAAATAGCTGTGACTCATTAGGACTGTAGTGAAATAGCTGTGAATCATTAGGACTGTAGTGAAATAGCTGTGACTCATTAGGACTGTAGTGAAATAGCTGTGACTCATTAGGACAGTAGTGAGATAGCTGTGACTCATTAGGACTGTAGTGAAATAGCTGTGACTCATTAGGACTGTAGTGAAATAGCTGTGACTCATTAGGACTGTAGTGAAATAGCTGTGACTCATTAGGACTGTAGTGAAATAGCTGTGACTCATTAGGACAGTAGTGAAATAGCTGTGACTCATTAGGACAGTAGTGAAATAGCTGTGACCCATTAGGACTGTAGTGAAATAGCTGTGACTCATTAGGACTGTAGGTTTTTGCGGATGCCAGGAGAACACTACTTGCCCCCAATGCAATATTTTACAATCCAGATGGACAAAGCTCTTAGACACTTACCTAGAAAGACACAGCTGTAATTGCTGCCAAAGGTGATTCTAACATGTATTGAGTCAGGGGTGTGAATACTAATATAAATGAGATATTTCTGTATTTCATTTTCAATAAATGTGCAAACATTTCTAAAAACATGTTTTTACTTTTCCATTATGAGGTATAGTGTGTAGATGGGTGAGGGGGAAAAACACATTTAATCTATTTTGAATTCAGGCTGTAACACAACAACATGTTGTCCAAGGGGTATGAATACTTTCTGAAGGCACGGACTGATTGTTTGAAATTATTAGATAATTAAAAGGAGTAAACTGCATCATCTGGAGAAAACATTACATAAAAAAATGATCCAGGATAAAAACACAAGGCCTGAAGGCTCCGTGTTCCGTGTTAGAACATAGAACTCTCCACTACAATGAGCTGAAGGCTCCGTGTTAGAACATAGAACTCTCCACTACAATGAGCTGAAGGCTCTGTGTTCCGTGTTAGAACATAGAACTCTCCACTACAATGAGCTGAAGGCTCTGTGTTCCGTGTTAGAACATGGAACTCTCCACTACAATGAGCTGAAGGCTCCGTGTTCCGTGTTAGAACATAGAACTCTCCACTACAATGAGCTGAAGGCTCCGTGTTCCGTGTTAGAACATAGAACTCTCCACTACAATGACCCTCGCTTTTCTTACCTGCACTGTTCTGTTCATCCAAAATGGGGGTTTTCAAGAGGTTGAGAGTACTTATGGGCAAAGCAGTAATGCATTACTGTAATGCTTTCTTTGTCAAAGCCAAGCATCTTTTGATATATTTTTCAATGGTGGTGATAAAGGAGTCATTATAGTTGGAAAGATGTAATAATGTGCAGTCCCATTTCACAGGCTTTTACACGATGCCTGCCTTCCTTAGATGATAAAAGGCCACGCACGGTCCAATTTCACAGGCTTTTACACGATGCCTGCCCCTTCCCTTTTCTCAGACACCCAGAGCTCTCTCTGGTCCATGACTGTGGCATTATAAGGCAACAAAGCATTTCAAGGTTGTTGTTTTGATCCAAAAGCCACCATATATTTTTCTCACTTCTTATGTTGTGTGTATATATTGTTTATCGAGTCATTGAATGTGTGGAATAGATTGGATAGTGGACTACTCTGAGACCTTCTCTAGAAGATATTTAATGGGTACTTTGTATAGAGACTAGTGTGTAGATGACAAAAAGACAATCTCTTTCTGAAATGGCACCCTATTCCCTACATAGTGCACTACTTTTGACCAGTGTAGATGACAAAACGACAGTCTCTTTCTGAAATGGCACCCTATTCCCTACATAGTGCACTACTTTTGACCATTGAAAAACATATCCATAATGTTGCATTAAGGGGTTAACAAGGACAAGAGCTGGGAGGACTGACTCAGCGACTCAGACAATGACCAGTACCCCAACCTCTAGTAAAAGCATCAAGGACAAGAGCTGGGAGGACTGACTCAGCGACTCAGACAATGACCAGTACCCCA
This sequence comes from Oncorhynchus clarkii lewisi, assembly GCF_045791955.1. Taxonomy (NCBI): domain Eukaryota; kingdom Metazoa; phylum Chordata; class Actinopteri; order Salmoniformes; family Salmonidae; genus Oncorhynchus; species Oncorhynchus clarkii. The sequence goes on from NC_092169.1 coordinate 60,064,333, forward strand.
ACTTCTAGTAAAAGCATCAGGGACAAGAGCTGGGAGGACTGACTCAGCGACTCAGACAATGACCAGTACCCCAACCTCTAGTAAAAGCATGTTAACAAGGACAAGAACTGTGAGGACTGTCTCAGCGACTCAGACAATGACCAGTACCCCAACCTCTAGTAAAAGCATGTTAACAAGGACAAGAGCTGGGAGGACTGACTCAGCGACTCAGACAATGACCAGTACCCCAACCTCTAGTAAAAGCATGTTAACAAGGACAAGAGCTGGGAGGACTGACTCAGCGACTCAGACAATGACCAGTACCCCAACCTCTAGTAAAAGCATGTTAACAAGGACAAGAGCTGGGAGGACTGACTCAGCGACTCAGACAATGACCAGTACCCCAACCTCTAGTAAAAGCATCAGGGACAAGAACTGGGAGGACTGACTCAGCGACTCAGACAATGACCAGTACCCCAACCTCTAGTAAAAGCATCAGGGACAAGAGCTGGGAGGACTGACTCAGCGACTCAGACAATGACCAGTACCCCAACCTCTAGTAAAAGCATCAGGGACAAGAGCTGGGAGGACTGACTCAGCGACTCAGACAATGACCAGTACCCCGACCTCTAGTAAAAGCATCAGGGACAAGAGCTGGGAGGACTGACTCAGCGACTCAGACAATGACCAGTACCCCGACCTCTAGTAAAAGCATCAGGGACAAGAGCTGGGAGGACTGACTCAGCGACTCAGACAATGACCAGTACCCCAACCTCTAGTAAAAGCATCAGGGACAAGAGCTGGGAGGACTGACTCAGCGACTCAGACAATGACCAGTACCCCAACCTCTAGTAAAAGCATCAAGGACAAGAGCTGGGAGGACTGACTCAGCGACTCAGACAATGACCAGTACCCCAACCTCTAGTAAAAGCATCAGGGACAAGAACTGGGAGGACTGACTCAGCGACTCAGACAATGACCAGTACCCCAACCTCTAGTAAAAGCATCAGGGACAAGAGCTGGGAGGACTGACTCAGCGACTCAGACAATGACCAGTACCCCAACCTCTAGTAAAAGCATCAGGGACAAGAGCTGGGAGGACTGACTCAGCGACTCAGACAATGACCAGTACCCCGACCTCTAGTAAAAGCATCAGGGACAAGAGCTGGGAGGACTGACTCAGCGACTCAGACAATGACCAGTACCCCGACCTCTAGTAAAAGCATCAGGGACAAGAGCTGGGAGGACTGACTCAGCGACTCAGACAATGACCAGTACCCCAACCTCTAGTAAAAGCATCAGGGACAAGAGCTGGGAGGACTGACTCAGCGACTCAGACAATGACCAGTACACCAACCTCTAGTAAAAGCATCAGGGACAAGAGCTGGGAGGACTGACTCAGCGACTCAGACAATGACCAGTACCCCAACCTCTAGTAAAAGCATCAGGGACAAGAGCTGGGAGGACTGACTCAGCGACTCAGACAATGACCAGTACACCAACCTCTAGTAAAAGCATCAGGGACAAGAGCTGGGAGGACTGACTCAGCGACTCAGACAATGACCAGTACACCAACCTCTAGTAAAAGCATCAGGGACAAGAGCTGGGAGGACTGACTCAGCGACTCAGACAATGACCAGTACCCCGACCTCTAGTAAAAGCATCAGGGACAAGAGCTGGGAGGACTGACTCAGCGACTCAGACAATGACCAGTACCCCAACCTCTAGTAAAAGCATCAGGGACAAGAACTGGAAGGACTGACTCAGCGACTCAGACAATGACCAGTACCCCAACCTCTAGTAAAAGCATCAGGGACAAGAGCTGGGAGGACTGACTCAGCGACTCAGACAATGACCAGTACCCCAACCTCTAGTAAAAGCATGTTAACAAGGACAAGAGCTGGGAGGACTGACTCAGCGACTCAGACAATGACCAGTACCCCAACCTCTAGTAAAAGCATCAGGGACAAGAGCTGGGAGGACTGACTCAGCGACTCAGACAATGACCAGTACCCCGACCTCTAGTAAAAGCATGTTAACAAGGACAAGAGCTGGGAGGACTGACTCAGCGACTCAGACAATGACCAGTACCCCAACCTCTAGTAAAAGCATCAGGGACAAGAGCTGGGAGGACTGACTCAGCGACTCAGACAATGACCAGTACCCCGACCTCTAGTAAAAGCATCAGGGACAAGAGCTGGGAGGACTGACTCAGCGACTCAGACAATGACCAGTACCCCAACCTCTAGTAAAAGCATCAGGGACAAGAGCTGGGAGGACTGACTCAGCGACTCAGACAATGACCAGTACCCCAACCTCTAGTAAAAGCATCAGGGACAAGAGCTGGGAGGACTGACTCAGCGACTCAGACAATGACCAGTACCCCAACCTCTAGTAAAAGCATCAGGGACAAGAGCTGGGAGGACTGACTCAGCGACTCAGACAATGACCAGTACCCCAACCTCTAGTAAAAGCATCAGGGACAAGAGCTGGGAGGACTGACTCAGCGACTCAGACAATGACCAGTACCCCAACCTCTAGTAAAAGCATCAGGGACAAGAGCTGGGAGGACTGACTCAGCGACTCAGACAATGACCAGTACCCCAACCTCTAGTAAAAGCATCAGGGACAAGAGCTGGGAGGACTGACTCAGCGACTCAGACAATGACCAGTACCCCAACCTCTAGTAAAAGCATCAGGGACAAGAGCTGGGAGGACTGACTCAGCGACTCAGACAATGACCAGTACCCCAACCTCTAGTAAAAGCATCAGGGACAAGAGCTGGGAGGACTGACTCAGCGACTCAGACAATGACCAGTACCCCAACCTCTAGTAAAAGCATCAGGGACAAGAGCTGGGAGGACTGACTCAGCGACTCAGACAATGACCAGTACCCCAACCTCTAGTAAAAGCATCAGGGACAAGAGCTGGGAGGACTGACTCAGCGACTCAGACAATGACCAGTACCCCAACCTCTAGTAAAAGCATCAGGGACAAGAGCTGGGAGGACTGACTCAGCGACTCAGACAATGACCAGTACCCCAACCTCTAGTAAAAGCATCAGGGACAAGAGCTGGGAGGACTGACTCAGCGACTCAGACAATGACCAGTACCCCAACCTCTAGTAAAAGCATCAGGGACAAGAGCTGGGAGGACTGACTCAGCGACTCAGACAATGACCAGTACCCCAACCTCTAGTAAAAGCATCAGGGACAAGAGCTGGGAGGACTGACTCAGCGACTCAGACAATGACCAGTACCCCAACCTCTAGTAAAAGCATCAGGGACAAGAGCTGGGAGGACTGACTCAGCGACTCAGACAATGACCAGTACCCCAACCTCTAGTAAAAGCATCAGGGACAAGAGCTGGGAGGACTGACTCAGCGACTCAGACAATGACCAGTACCCCAACCTCTAGTAAAAGCATCAGGGACAAGAGCTGGGAGGACTGACTCAGCGACTCAGACAATGACCAGTACCCCAACCTCTAGTAAAAGCATCAGGGACAAGAGCTGGGAGGACTGACTCAGCGACTCAGACAATGACCAGTACCCCAACCTCTAGTAAAAGCATCAGGGACAAGAGCTGGGAGGACTGACTCAGCGACTCAGACAATGACCAGTACCCCAACCTCTAGTAAAAGCATCAGGGACAAGAGCTGGGAGGACTGACTCAGCGACTCAGACAATGACCAGTACCCCAACCTCTAGTAAAAGCATCAGGGACAAGAGCTGGGAGGACTGACTCAGCGACTCAGACAATGACCAGTACCCCAACCTCTAGTAAAAGCATCAGGGACAAGAGCTGGGAGGACTGACTCAGCGACTCAGACAATGACCAGTACCCCAACCTCTAGTAAAAGCATCAGGGACAAGAGCTGGGAGGACTGACTCAGCGACTCAGACAATGACCAGTACCCCAACCTCTAGTAAAAGCATCAGGGACAAGAGCTGGGAGGACTGACTCAGCGACTCAGACAATGACCAGTACCCCAACCTCTAGTAAAAGCATCAGGGACAAGAGCTGGGAGGACTGACTCAGCGACTCAGACAATGACCAGTACCCCAACCTCTAGTAAAAGCATCAGGGACAAGAGCTGGGAGGACTGACTCAGCGACTCAGACAATGACCAGTACCCCAACCTCTAGTAAAAGCATCAGGGACAAGAGCTGGGAGGACTGACTCAGCGACTCAGACAATGACCAGTACCCCAACCTCTAGTAAAAGCATCAGGGACAAGAGCTGGGAGGACTGACTCAGCGACTCAGACAATGACCAGTACCCCAACCTCTAGTAAAAGCATCAGGGACAAGAGCTGGGAGGACTGACTCAGCGACTCAGACAATGACCAGTACCCCAACCTCTAGTAAAAGCATCAGGGACAAGAGCTGGGAGGACTGACTCAGCGACTCAGACAATGACCAGTACCCCAACCTCTAGTAAAAGCATCAGGGACAAGAGCTGGGAGGACTGACTCAGCGACTCAGACAATGACCAGTACCCCAACCTCTAGTAAAAGCATCAGGGACAAGAGCTGGGAGGACTGACTCAGCGACTCAGACAATGACCAGTACCCCAACCTCTAGTAAAAGCATCAGGGACAAGAGCTGGGAGGACTGACTCAGCGACTCAGACAATGACCAGTACCCCAACCTCTAGTAAAAGCATCAGGGACAAGAGCTGGGAGGACTGACTCAGCGACTCAGACAATGACCAGTACCCCAACCTCTAGTAAAAGCATCAGGGACAAGAGCTGGGAGGACTGACTCAGCGACTCAGACAATGACCAGTACCCCAACCTCTAGTAAAAGCATCAGGGACAAGAGCTGGGAGGACTGACTCAGCGACTCAGACAATGACCAGTACCCCAACCTCTAGTAAAAGCATCAGGGACAAGAGCTGGGAGGACTGACTCAGCGACTCAGACAATGACCAGTACCCCAACCTCTAGTAAAAGCATCAGGGACAAGAGCTGGGAGGACTGACTCAGCGACTCAGACAATGACCAGTACCCCAACCTCTAGTAAAAGCATCAGGGACAAGAGCTGTGAGGACTGACTCAGCGACTCAGACAATGACCAGTACCCCAACCTCTAGTAAAAGCATCAGGGACAAGAGCTGGGAGGACTGACTCAGCGACTCAGACAATGACCAGTACCCCAACCTCTAGTAAAAGCATCAGGGACAAGAGCTGGGAGGACTGACTCAGCGACTCAGACAATGACCAGTACCCCAACCTCTAGTAAAAGCATCAGGGACAAGAGCTGGGAGGACTGACTCAGCGACTCAGACAATGACCAGTACCCCAACCTCTAGTAAAAGCATCAGGGACAAGAGCTGGGAGGACTGACTCAGCGACTCAGACAATGACCAGTACCCCAACCTCTAGTAAAAGCATCAGGGACAAGAGCTGGGAGGACTGACTCAGCGACTCAGACAATGACCAGTACCCCAACCTCTAGTAAAAGCATCAGGGACAAGAGCTGGGAGGACTGACTCAGCGACTCAGACAATGACCAGTACCCCAACCTCTAGTAAAAGCATCAGGGACAAGAGCTGGGAGGACTGACTCAGCGACTCAGACAATGACCAGTACCCCAACCTCTAGTAAAAGCATCAGGGACAAGAGCTGGGAGGACTGACTCAGCGACTCAGACAATGACCAGTACCCCAACCTCTAGTAAAAGCATCAGGGACAAGAGCTGGGAGGACTGACTCAGCGACTCAGACAATGACCAGTACCCCAACCTCTAGTAAAAGCATCAGGGACAAGAGCTGGGAGGACTGACTCAGCGACTCAGACAATGACCAGTACCCCAACCTCTAGTAAAAGCATCAGGGACAAGAGCTGGGAGGACTGACTCAGCGACTCAGACAATGACCAGTACCCCAACCTCTAGTAAAAGCATCAGGGACAAGAGCTGGGAGGACTGACTCAGCGACTCAGACAATGACCAGTACCCCAACCTCTAGTAAAAGCATCAGGGACAAGAGCTGGGAGGACTGACTCAGCGACTCAGACAATGACCAGTACCCCAACCTCTAGTAAAAGCATCAGGGACAAGAGCTGGGAGGACTGACTCAGCGACTCAGACAATGACCAGTACCCCGACCTCTAGTAAAAGCATCAGGGACAAGAGCTGGGAGGACTGACTCAGCGACTCAGACAATGACCAGTACCCCAACCTCTAGTAAAAGCATCAGGGACAAGAGCTGGGAGGACTGACTCAGCGACTCAGACAATGACCAGTACCCCAACCTCTAGTAAAAGCATCAGGGACAAGAGCTGGGAGGACTGACTCAGCGACTCAGACAATGACCAGTACCCCAACCTCTAGTAAAAGCATCAGGGACAAGAGCTGTGAGGACTGACTCAGCGACTCAGACAATGACCAGTACCCCAACCTCTAGTAAAAGCATCAGGGACAAGAGCTGGGAGGACTGACTCAGCGACTCAGACAATGACCAGTACCCCAACCTCTAGTAAAAGCATCAGGGACAAGAGCTGTGAGGACTGACTCAGCGACTCAGACAATGACCAGTACCCCAACCTCTAGTAAAAGCATCAGGGACAAGAGCTGGGAGGACTGACTCAGCGACTCAGACAATGACCAGTACCCCAACCTCTAGTAAAAGCATCAGGGACAAGAGCTGGGAGGACTGACTCAGCGACTCAGACAATGACCAGTACCCCAACCTCTAGTAAAAGCATCAGGGACAAGAGCTGGGAGGACTGACTCAGCGACTCAGACAATGACCAGTACCCCAACCTCTAGTAAAAGCATCAGACTACCTGCAGACTAATACACGAGAGTGGATGAAATTAATATTCCCTGCCAATTACTGAGGAGAATGGTGCTCTGTCCTGATTGGATGTCTCTGAGGGGACCAGAAGAAGGGTGCTCTGTCCTGACTAGATGTCTCTGAGGAGACCAGGAGAAGGGTGCTCTGTCCTGACTAGATGTCTCTGAGGAGACCAGGAGAAGGGTGCTCTGTCCTGACTAGATGTCTTTGAGGGGACCATGAGAAGGGTGCTCTGTCCTGACTAGATGTCTCTGAGGGGACCAGGAGAAGGTTGCTCAGGACTGACAAGATGTCTCTGAGGGGACCAGGAGAAGGTTGCTCAGGACTGACAAGATGTCTCTGAGGGGACCAGAAGAAGGGTGCTCTGTCCTGACTAGATGTCTCTGAGGAGACCAGGAGAAGGGTGCTCTGTCCTGACTAGATGTCTCTGAGGAGACCAGGAGAAGGGTGCTCTGTCCTGACTAGATGTCTTTGAGGGGACCATGAGAAGGGTGCTCTGTCCTGACTAGATGTCTCTGAGGGGACCAGGAGAAGGTTGCTCAGGACTGACAAGATGTCTCTGAGGGGACCAGAAGAAGGGTGCTCTGTCCTGACTAGATGTCTCTGAGGAGACCAGGAGAAGGGTGCTCTGTCCTGACTAGATGTCTCTGAGGAGACCAGGAGAAGGGTGCTCTGTCCTGACTAGATGTCTCTGAGGGGACCAGAAGAAGGGTGCTCTGTCCTGACTAGATGTCTCTGAGGGGACCATGAGAAGGGTGCTCTGTCCTGACTAGATGTCTTTGAGGAGACCATGAGAAGGGTGCTCTGTCCTGACTAGATGTCTTTGAGGGGACCAGGAGAAGGGTGCTCTGTCCTGACTAGATGTCTCTGAGGGGACCATGAGAAGGGTGCTCTGTCCTGACTAGATGTCTTTGAGGGGACCATGAGAAGGGTGCTCTGTCCTGACTAGATGTCTTTGAGGGGACCATGAGAATGGTGCTCTGTCCTGACTAGATGTCTCTGAGGAGACCAGGAGAAGGGTGCTCTGTCCTGACTAGATGTCTCTGAGGGGACCATGAGAAGGGTGCTCTGTCCTGACTAGATGTCTCTGAGGGGACCAGGAGAAGGTTGCTCAGGACTGACAAGATGTCTCTGAGGGGACCAGAAGAAGGGTGCTCTGTCCTGACTAGATGTCTCTGAGGGGACCAGAAGAAGGGTGCTCTGTCCTGACTAGATGTCTCTGAGGGGACCATGAGAAGGGTGCTCTGTCCTGACTAGATGTCTTTGAGGAGACCATGAGAAGGGTGCTCTGTCCTGACTAGATGTCTTTGAGGGGACCAGGAGAAGGGTGCTCTGTCCTGACTAGATGTCTCTGAGGAGACCAGGAGAAGGGTGCTCTGTCCTGACTAGATGTCTCTGAGGGGACCATTAGAAGGGTGCTCTGTCCTGACTAGATATCTTTGAGGGGACCATCTGCTGCAGCGTGACATCCTTTATACCAGGACTCCAGGTCACCATCTGCAGCAGAGTGACATCCTTTATACCAGGACTCCAGGTCACCATCTGCAGCAGAGTGACATCCTTTATACCAGAACTCCAGGTCACCATCTGCAGCAGAGTGACATCCTTTATACCAGAACTCCAGGTCACCATCTGCAGCAGAGTGACATCCTTTATACCAGAACTCCAGGGCACCATCTGCTGCAGCGTGAGGTCCTTTATACCAGGTCACCATCTGCTGCAGAGTGACATCCTTTATTCCAGGACAGATGATCAATAGTAACACCATTATACATAGGCCTGTATGTATAGACAGCATTATCTATTCTAAAGGTCCCTCTCTGCACTGAACCGTGCGTCAGGCTCCAAGTTGCTCCAGTCATCGTGAACCGTGCGTCAGGCTCCAAGTTGCTCCAGTCATCGTGAACCGTGCGTCAGGCTCCAAGTTGCTCCAGTCATCGTGAACCGTGCGTCAGGCTCCAAGTTGCTCCAGTCATCGTGAACCGTGCGTCAGGCTCCAAGTTGCTCCAGTCATCGTGAACCGTGCGTCAGGCTACAAGTTGCTCCAGTCTTCGTGAACCGTGCGTCAGGCTCCAAGTTGCTCCAGTCATCGTGAACCGTGCGTCAGGCTCCAAGTTGCTCCAGTCATCGTGAACCGTGCGTCAGGCTACAAGTTGCTCCAGTCTTCGTGAACCGTGCGTCAGGCTCCAAGTTGCTCCAGTCATCGTGAACCGTGCTTCAGGTTTCAGGGTTAAACTGCTACATATGGTCTGCGTTCCATAATGATTCCAATAGGCTACATGTTCCAAATTATTTCACAACCTGTGATACGTTAGCCTAAAATGGTCCACTGTTGCTAGCGTCCCTCAGGAACAACCACACTAACGTGACAGATGAAAGAAAGGTACATACACTATGTAATGGAAAGATACAAAATGTAAGGAAACTAACAGTAAAGTGACAGTAATTAATGTATGTGGGTATAACTGACAGTTATTATTGTATGTGGGTATAACTGACAGTAAAGTGACAGTTATTAATGTATGTGGGTATAACTGACAGTAAATAGACAGTTATTAATGTATGTGGGTATAACTGACAGTAAAGTGACCGTTATTAATGTATGTGGGTATAACTGACAGTAAAGTGACAGTTATTAATGTATGTGGGTATAACTGACAGTAAAGAGACAGTTATTAATGTATGTGGGTATAACTGACAGTAAAGTGACAGTTATTAATGTATGTGGGTATAACTGACAGTAAAGTGACAGTTATTAATGTATGTGGGTATAACTGACAGTTATTAATGTATGTGGGTATAACTGACAGTAAAGTGACAGTTATTAATGTATGTGGGTATAACTGACAGTTATTAATGTATGTGGGTATAACTGACAGTAAAGTGACAGTTATTAATGTATGTGGGTATAACTGACAGTTATTAATGTATGTGGGTATAACTGACAGTAAAGTGACAGTTATTAATGTATGTGGGTATAACTGACAGTAAAGTGACAGTTATTAATGTATGTGGGTATAACTGACAGTAAAGTAACAATTATTAATGTAAGTGGGTATAACTGACAGTAAAGTGACAGTTATTAATGTATGTGGGTATAACTGACAGTAAAGTGACAGTTATTAATGTATGTGGGTATAACTGACAGTTATTAATGTATGTGGGTATAACTGACAGTAAAGTGACAGTTATTAATGTATGTGGGTATAACTGACAGTTATTAATGTATGTGGGTATAACTGACAGTAAAGTGACAGTTATTAATGTATGTGGGTATAACTGACAGTTATTAATGTATGTGGGTATAACTGACAGTAAAGTGACAGTTATTAATGTATGTGGGTATAACTGACAGTAAAGTGACAGTTATTAATGTATGTGGGTATAACTGACAGTAAAGTAACAATTATTAATGTAAGTGGGTATAACTGACAGTAAAGTGACAGTTATTAATGTATGTGGGTATAACTGACAGTAAAGTGACAGTTATTAATGTATGTGGGTATAACTGACAGTTATTAATGTATGTGGGTATAACTGACAGTAAAGTGACAGTTATTAATGTATGTGGGTATAACTGACAGTTATTAATGTATGTGGGTATAACTGACAGTAAAGTGACAGTTATTAATGTATGTGGGTATAACTGACAGTTATTAATGTATGTGGGTATAACTGACAGTAAAGTGACAGTTATTAATGTATGTGGGTATAACTGACAGTAAAGTGACAGTTATTAATGTATGTGGGTATAACTGACAGTAAAGTGACAGTTATTAATGTATGTGGGTATAACTGACAGTAAAGTGACAGTTATTAATGTATGTGGGTATAACTGACAGGTATTAATGTATGTGGGTATAACTGACAGTTATTAATGTATGTGGGTATAACTGACAGTAAAGTGACAGTTATTAATGTATGTGGGTATAACTGACAGTTATTAATGTATGTGGGTATAACTGACAGTAAAGTCACAGTTATTAATGTATGTGAGTATAACTGACAGTTATTAATGTATGTGGGTATAACTGACAGTTATTAATGTATGTGGGTATAACTGACAGTAAAGAGACAGTTATTAATGTATGTGGATATAACTGACAGTTATTCATGTATGTGGGTATAACTGACAGTTATTAATGTATGTGGATATAACTGACAGTAAAGTGACAGTTATTAATGTATGTGGGTATAACTGACAGTTATTAATGTATGTGGGTATAACTGACAGTTATTCATGTATGTGGGTATAACTGACAGTAAAGAGACAGTTATTAATGTATGTGGATATAACTGACAGTTATTCATGTATGTGGGTATAACTGACAGTTATTAATGTATGTGGATATAACTGACAGTAAAGTGACAGTTATTAATGTATGTGGGTATAACTGACAGTTATTCATGTATGTGGGTATAACTGACAGTTATTAATGTATGTGGGTATAACTGACAGTAAAGAGACAGTTATTAATGTATGTGGGTATAACTGACAGCTATTAATGTATGTGGGTATAACTGACAGTTATTCATGTATGTGGGTATAACTGACAGTAAAGAGACAGTTATTAATGTATGTGGATATAACTGACAGTTATTCATGTATGTGGGTATAACTGACAGTTATTAATGTATGTGGATATAACTGACAGTAAAGTGACAGTTATTAATGTATGTGGGTATAACTGACAGTTATTCATGTATGTGGGTATAACTGACAGTTATTAATGTATGTGGGTATAACTGACAGTAAAGAGACAGTTATTAATGTATGTGGATATAACTGACAGTTATTAATGTATGTGGGTATAACTGACAGTTATTAATGTATGTGGATATAACTGACAGTAAAGTGACAGTTATTAATGTATGTGGGTATAACTGACAGTTATTAATGTATGTGGGTATAACTGACAGTAAAGTGACAGTTATTAATGTATGTGGGTATAACTGACAGTTATTAATGTATGTGGGTATAACTGACAGTAAAGAGACAGTTATTAATGTATGTGGGTATAACTGAAAGTAAATAAACAGTTATTAATGTATGTGAGTATAACTGACAGTAAAGTGACAGTTATTAATGTATGTGGGTGTAACTGACAGTAAAGGGACAGTTATTAACGTATGTGGGTATAACTGACAGTAAAGTGACAGTTATTAATGTATGTGGGTATAACTGACAGTAATTAATGTATGTGGGTATAACTGACAGTAAAGTGACAGTTATTAATGTATGTGGGTATAACTGACAGTTATTAATGTATGTGGGTATAACTGACAGTAAAGAGACAGTTATTAATGTATGTGGGTATAACTGAAAGTAAATAAACAGTTATTAATGTATGTGAGTATAACTGACAGTAAAGTGACAGTTATTAATGTATGTGGGTGTAACTGACAGTAAAGGGACAGTTATTAATGTATGTGGGTATAACTGACAGTAAAGTGACAGTTATTAATGTATGTGGGTATAACTGACAGTAATTAATGTATGTGGGTATAACTGACAGTAAAGTGACAGATATTAATGTATCTGGGTATAACTGACAGTAAAGTGACCGTTATTAATGTATGTGGGTATAACTGACAGTAAAGTGACCGTTATTAATGTATGTGGGTATAACTGACAGTAAAGTGACAGATATTAATGTATGTGGGTATAACTGACAGTTATTAATGTATGTGGGTATAATTGACAGTTATTAATGTATGTGGGTATAACTGACAGTAAAGTGACAGTTATTAATGTATGTGGGTATAACTGACTGTAAAGAGACAATTATTAATATGTGTGGGTATAACTGAGTTATTAATGTATGTGGGTATAACTGACAGTAAAGTGATAGTTATTAATGTATGTGGTTATAACTGACAGTAAAGAGAGTTATTAATGTATGTGGGTATAACTGACAGTAAAGAGACAGTTATTAATGTATGTGGGTATAACTGACTGTAAAGAGACAGTTATTAATCTGTGTGGGTATAACTGAGTTATTAATGTATGTGAGTATAACTGACAGTAAAGAGACAGTTATTAATGTATGTGGGTGTAACTGACAGTAAAGTGACAGTTATTAATGTATGTGGGTATAACTGACAGTAAAGAGACAGATATTAATGTATGTGGGTATAACTGACAGTTATTAATGTATGTGGGTATACCTGACAGTAAAGTGACAGTTATTAATAATGTATGTGGGTATAACTGACAGTTATTAATGTATGTGGGTATAACTGACAGTAAAGTGACAGTTATTAATGTATGTGGGTATAACTGACAGTAAAGTGACAGTTATTAATGTATGTGGGTATAACTGACAGTAAAGTGAGTTATTAATGTATGTGGGTATAACTGACAGTAATTAATGTATGTGGGTATAACTGACAGTTATTAATGTATGTGGGTATAACAGACAGTTATTAATGTATGTGGGTATAACTGACAGTAAAGGGACAGTTATTAATGTATGTGGGTATAACTGACAGTAAAGTGACAGTTATTACAGCCTCAATTCGTCAGGGCATTGACTCTAAAATGTGTCAAAAGCATTCCACAGGGGATGCTGACCCATGTTGACTCCAATGCTTCCCACACTTGTGTCATGTTGGCTGAGGCCTGGTGGACCATTCTTGATACACACGGGAAACTGTTGAGAGTGGAAAAACCCAGCAGCGTTGCAGTTCTTGACACAAACCGGTGAGCCTGGAACCTACTAACACACCCTGTTCAAAGGCACTTAAATCTTTTGTCTTGCCCATTGACCCTCTGAATGGCACACGTACACAATCCATTTCTCAATTGTTTTAAGGCTTAAAAATCCTTATTTAACCTGTCTCCTCCCCCTTCATCTACACTGAGTTGAAGTGGATTTAACAAGTGACATCAATAAGGGAGCATATCTTTCACCTGGATTCACCTGGTCAGTCTATGGCATGGAAAGAGCAGGTGTTCTTGATGTTTTGTCCACTCGGTATAGAATTGACGGAACTAGAACGCTGCTGGCGTGGTTCTAGAATGTCAAACCAACCTTCCATCCATTCCACTATGCTGCTGTGGTCTGGTCTGTCATCACACATCAGCTAATAAATGGACTGGCTAGACTGGCCCAAGGCCAGGCTCCATCAATAACACACTAATAACATAACAACGTGTGGATGGACCAGAATGCATTGGCGCTCTAAAACACCAAGCCATTGTGACTAGGATAAACACACTACCACTGTAGTTCACATTAGTTTCATACATCTGCATCTAGATCGATGGGACAACCTTTTTAATGAACGGATCACTACTGCTATATGTCTGTCTGTTTCCTGTGCGACCTCTAAACAGGCTGTTACTACTATATGTCTGTTTCCTGTGCGACCTCTAAACAGGCTGTTACTGACAGAGGAAAGAGGTAGATGACATCTGTTCCGCTTCGTTGTCTTGGTACGTTAATGTTAATCATGTCCAATAATCGAACATACTGTTTATGAAGTACCTCTTGTATCTGTCGTTGGTTTGTATCTCTAAACACAGCCATAGTAATACACTCAACAGTTTTGAGTAATTATTCAGGACAAAATGCACTTTGTCAACAACCCCAAAAAAAACCTACCCTGGATTTCATGAGACAGTAAATCATATTTCCAACCTATAGTGTTGCTCAACAGCTCGTGTTGATTAAAGGTAGTTGTCGAATTTTTAAAAAAAAAAACAGTATGGGAAACAAGCATCAAAACCTGTGTCACGTTCTGACCTTTATTTCCGTTGTATTGTATTTATGTAGTATGGTCAGGGCGTGAGTTGGGGTGGGCAGTCTATGTTTGTTTTTCTATGTTTTGGGGCATTTCTATGTTTCGGCCTAGTATGGTTCTCAATCAGAGGCAGGTGTCATTAGTTGTCTCTGAATGAGAATCATACTTAGGTAGCCTGGGTTGCACTGTTTGTTTGTGGGTGATTGTCTATGTTGATGGCTTGTTTCAGCGCAGCTCGCATTAGCTTCACGGTCGTTATTTGTTTATTGTTTTGTATAGTTTTCAGTGTTCAGTCTTTCTTTATTAAAGATTTACCATGGACACTTACCACGTCGCATATTGGTCCTCTGATCCTTTTCGCCTCTCCTCTTCAGATGAAGAGGACGACGACCGTGACAACCTGATAGGTCTGAGTTACAGAACAGAACGCCTTCAACCTTAGATCAGTGAGGACAACGAACACACAACAAATTACACTCTCTTCCAAATAGGTACAGCTCTGAAGTGGTAGGTATTAGTGATCCTGTCCTGTAGGTATTAGTGGTCCTGTCCTGTAGGTATTAGTGGTCCTGTCCTGTAGGTATTAGTGATCCTGTCCTGTAGTTATTAGTGGTCCTGTAGGTATTAGTGGTCCTGTCCCGTAGGTATTAGTGATCCTGTCCTGTAGGTATTAGTGATCCTGTCCTGTAGGTATTAGTGGTCCTGTTCTGTAGGTATTAGTGGTCCTGTCCTGTAGGTATTAGTGGTCCTGTCCTGTAGGTATTAGTGGTCCTGTCCTGTAGGTATTAGTGGTCCTGTCCTGTAGGTATTAGTGATCCTGTCCTGTAGGTATTAGTGATCCTGTCCTGTAGGTATTAGTGGTCCTGTCCTGTAGGTATTAGTGGTCCTGTCCTGTAGGTATTAGTGGTCCTGTCCTGTAGGTATTAGTGGTCCTGTCCTGTAGGTATTAGTGGTCCTGTTCTGTAGGTATTAGTGGTCCTGTCCTGTAGGTATTAGTGATCCTGTTCTGTAGGTATTAGTGGTCCTGTCCTGTAGGTATTAGTGGTCCTGTCCTGAAGGTATTAGTGATCCTGTCCTGTAGGTATTAGTGGTCCTGTTCTGTAGGTATTAGTGGTCCTGTCCTGTAGGTATTAGTGGTCCTGTCCTGTAGGTATTAGTGATCCTGTCCTGTAGGTATTAGTGGTCCTGTAGGTATTAGTGGTCCTGTCCTGTAGGTATTAGTGGTCCTGTCCTGTAGGTATTAGTGGTCCTGTCCTGTAGGTATTAGTGGTCCTGTCCTGTAGGTATTAGTGATCCTGTTCTGTAGGTATTAGTGATCCTGTTCTGTAGGTATTAGTGGTCCTGTCCTGTAGGTATTAGTGATCCTGTAGGTATTACTGGTCCTGTCCTGTAGGTATTAGTGATCCTGTCCTGTAGGTATTAGCGGTCCTGTCCTGTAGGTATTAGTGGTCCTGTCCTGTAGGTATTAGTGATCCTGTCCTGTAGGTATTAGTGGTCCTGTAGGTATTAGTGGTCCTGTAGGTATTAGTGGTCCTGTCCTGTAGGTATTAGTGATCCTGTTCTGTAGGTATTAGTGATCCTGTCCTGTAGGTATTAGTGATCCTGTCCTGTAGGTATTAGTGATCCTGTTCTGTAGGTATTAGTGATCCTGTTCTGTAGGTATTAGTGGTCCTGTCCTGTAGGTATTAGTGATCCTGTAGGCATTACTGGTCCTGTAGGTATTAGTGATCCTGTCCTGTAGGTATTAGTGGTCCTGTCCTGTAGGTATTAGTGGTCCTGTCCTGTAGGTATTAGTGATCCTGTCCTGTAGGTATTAGTGGTCCTGTCCTGTAGGTATTAGTGGTCCTGTAGGTATTAGTGGTCCTGTAGGTATTAGTGGTCCTGTCCTGTAGGTATTAGTGATCCTGTCCTGTAGGTATTAGTGGTCCTGTCCTGTAGGTATTAGTGGTCCTGTCCTGTAGGTATTAGTGATCCTGTTCTGTAGGTATTAGTGGTCCTGTCCTGTAGGTATTAGTGATCCTGTCCTGTAGGTATTAGTGATCCTGTCCTGTAGGTATTAGTGGTCCTGTCCTGTAGGTATTAGTGGTCCTGTCCTGTAGGTATTAGTGATCCTGTCCTGTAGGTATTAGTGGTCCTGTCCTGTAGGTATTAGTGATCCTGTTCTGTAG
The DNA here is from genome assembly GCF_045791955.1 of Oncorhynchus clarkii lewisi. Taxonomy (NCBI): domain Eukaryota; kingdom Metazoa; phylum Chordata; class Actinopteri; order Salmoniformes; family Salmonidae; genus Oncorhynchus; species Oncorhynchus clarkii. The sequence goes on from NC_092169.1 coordinate 60,081,029, forward strand.
GTATTAGTGGTCCTGTCCTGTAGGTATTAGTGATCCTGTCCTGTAGGTATTAGTGGTCCTGTCCTGTAGGTATTACTGGTCCTGTCCTGTAGGTATTACTGGTCCTGTTCTGTAGGTATTAGTGGTCCTGTTCTGTAGGTATTAGTGGTCCTGTCCTGTAGGTATTAGTGGTCCTGTCCTGTAGGTATTAGTGATCCTGTTCTGTAGGTATTAGTGGTCCTGTCCTGTAGGTATTAGTGGTCCTGTCCTGTAGGTATTAGTGGTCCTGTCCTGTAGGTATTAGTGGTCCTGTAGGTATTAGTGATCCTGTCCTGTAGGTATTAGTGGTCCTGTAGGTATTAGTGGTCCTGTAGGTATTAGTGATCCTGTCCTGTAGGTATTAGTGGTCCTGTCCTGTAGGTATTAGTGGTCCTGTCCTGAAGGTATTAGTGGTCCTGTCCTGAAGGTATTAGTGGTCCTGTAGGTATTAGTGGTCCTGTAGGTATTAGTGGTCCTGTCCTGTAGGTATTAGTGGTCCTGTCCTGTAGGTATTAGTGATCCTGTCCTGTAGGTATTAGTGATCCTGTAGGTATTACTGGTCCTGTCCTGTAGGTATTAGTGGTCCTGTCCTGTAGGTATTAGTGGTCCTGTCCTGTAGGTATTAGTGGTCCTGTCCTGTAGGTATTAGTGGTCCTGTCCTGTAGGTATTAGTGGTCCTGTCCTGTAGGTATTAGTGGTCCTGTCCTGTAGGTATTAGTGGTCCGGTCCTGTAGGTATTAGTGGTCCTGTCCTGTAGGTATTAGTGGTCCTGTCCTGTAGGTATTAGTGATCCTGTCCTGTAGGTATTAGTGGTCCTGTCCTGTAGGTATTAGTGATCCTGTCCTGTAGGTATTAGTGGTCCGGTCCTGTAGGTATTAGTGGTCCTGTCCTGTAGGTATTAGTGGTCCTGTCCTGTAGGTATTAGTGGTCCTGTCCTGTAGGTATTAGTGGTCCTGTCCTGTAGGTATTAGTGCCCAGCTCTGAGGTGGTTTGGAAACACGTCATGTAACATAATGAATCAAACACATCATTGTAAGGAAGACATTACAGCTCCCTCATAATGAATCATATTCCAGTCAGAAGTTTGGACACACCTACTCATTCAAGAGTTTTTCTTTATTTTTACTATTTTCTACATTGTAGATTAACAGTGAAGACATCAACACTATGAAATGACACATATGGAATCATGTAGTAACCAAAAAAAGTGTTAAACAAATCAAAATATATTTTATATTTGAGATTCTTCAAAGGAGCCACCATGACAGCTTGACTGTGGTTGTTGCTACAGTAACTGCCATGTGTTGGCTCAATAGACGACACAACAGTGTGAGGACTGCTCCGAGACAGTACTTCAGGTGACGGTACTGTCCCTGAAGACCGATGAGATCAACCGGACGACGCCGGGCCAATTGTGCTCCGGTCTCCCGGGTTCGGGCCGGCTGCATCACAGCCCGGGGATCGAACCCGGGTCTGTAGTGCGACGCAGTGCCTTAGACCGATGCGTCACTCGGGAGGCTGCTCTCTGAAAGACACCATGATGTCATACTGCCTTGACCCAAACGCCACAAGAATGCGCTGGAGACGAGATTCACAGAAATAAAAACTCCCCAAAAAATAAAAAATAAACTCTTTGAGAAAAAGCAGAACCCATTTTCCATTAACTCCTTTATGTAACAGCATTTAGGGGAATGAATGAAAAGCACACTGACGTTGCCTGAAAGATGGACGGAAACGGCCGTCGTATTTACATTGATCTGTGGTTTTAGTAGTAATGTAATGGTGGGCAGTGCCACGGGGTATATGTTGTAGGGACTGATGCCATTCGTTGACTGTTCATTCTCATGTGCCAATATTTGAGTGGCCTCAAACTCAACTCTGGACCTCGAAGCCAGTTCCACTGCTTTTTTCCCCCCGTTGTTCCCCTCTGATCAGGGCCTGATTTAGACCTGGGACACCAGGTGGGGTGATATTAATGATCAGGGCCTGATTTAGACCTGGGACACCAGGTGGGGTGATATTAATGATCAGGGCCTGATTTAGACCTGGGACACCAGGTGGGGTGATATTAATGATCAGGGCCTGATTTAGACCTGGGACACCAGGCGGGGTGATATTAATGATCAGGGCCTGATTTAGACCTGGGACACCAGGTGGGGTGATATTAATGATCAGGGACTGATTTAGGCCTGGGACACCAGGTGGGTGATATTAAGGATCAGGGCCTGATTTAGACCTGGGACACCAGGCGGGGTGATATTAATGACCAGGGCCTGATTTAGACCTGGGACACCAGGTGGATGATATTAATGATCAGGGCCTGATCAGGTTAGGCCATTTTTTCTCCCCTTCTTACAACAGCCACAATGTGACACCGACTGACACGTCACAGAGTTAATACCAGTGAACGGATTACTGTTAAATGGTATATTCTTAAGGGGATTTGGCCTAAAAGCTGTTTCTAAAGTCAAGCTGTAACAGATAGGTTTAGGTGTCATCTGGCCTGCAGCTGCAGTCACTCAGAGAGGTGCTGTGGAGGTGGAATCTGAGCCTCCAAGTTGTGGTCCATTAGTTCAGCTAAGCTTACCGTGAACACTAATAGCAGGGAGGACAAGCAGTAGCCCTTGCCCTGTGGTCATGAACCCATTAAATAAACACAACTGGTTTCATAGTGTCATCGCCATAGACCACAATGCAAAGGGGGTTTTTGCCCTGAAAGACTCCGACCTGGAATCTGATTTGGGTTTAAAAATGTGGATAACAAGTAGCTGATTTACACAGAAAGTCCCTGTGGGGGTGGAGTGGTCTCCCCACCCCCCCTGTGGGGCCTCCCGGGTGGCGCTGTGCCACCAGAGACTCTGGGTTCGTGCCCAGGCTCTGTCGTAACCGGTCGCGACCGGGAGGTCCGTGGGGCGACGCACAATTGGCCTAGCGTTGTCCGGGTTAGGGAGGGATCTCCTTGTCTCATCGCGCACCAGCGACTCCTGTAGCGGGCCGGGCACAGTGCACGCTAACCAAGGTTGCCAGGTGCACTGTGTTTCCTCAGACACATTGGTGCGGCTGGCTTCCGGGTTGGATGCGCGCGGTGTTAAAGAAGCAGTTGGTTGGGTTGTGTATCAGAGGACGCGTGACTTTCAACCTTCGTCTCTCCCGAGCGATGAGACAAGCTAGTAGCTACTAAAAACAATTGGACACCACGAAATTGGGGAGAAAACGTGGTAAAATAAATAAATAATTAAAATAAGAAAGTCCCCTGTGGTGGTGGAGCGGTCTCCCCTCCCCCCTCCCTCCTCCTCCTCCTCCTCTCCCCTCCCCTCCCCCCGTCTTTGGATGACATAGGAAGACAGTATATAGAAAACGGCTCGTCACTCAAAAGCATACCGCAAATCATCGACACCTTGCAACTGGCTCCATTGTTTTGTCAAGCGCAAGAGGGTAGCAGGAATCGCGCCTCTGGTTCCCATGAACCCTACCTGACAGGTGGCTCTGGGTGGAACATGTCTGAAAGAGAGACCGGCAGGGCTTTACATGACAAGTGGTTTCGCCCCTGTAGGAAGTTTAGTGAGCCCCTCGCTGTACGGAGCCGTCTTGGGATTCATGAGAAGGGACAACCTTTTTTGGATTCCTCCAAAGCTGATTGTCAAAGTCGAAAGTGATTTGATTTCAACATGGTCACTCAAAAGTTGACAGATATCACCAGATCTATAATGTCTCACCAGTCAATAAATTAATATATATTTCCTTCCATAGATACTTTGTAGTCGCATTACGCTTTGTCACGATCACAGTCGGGCAGAAATGCAGTTACTTCAGGTTATTATCAGTCATTAGAGTGGTTTATTTCCTGAAGCTAGTGAGCTAACAGTTTGTCTACGCTCTTTCACCTTAAGGCCTCTATAGCCTCTACTTCCCCCGGGCAACAAACACATTACATTGCCCCCCCACCCCCCCCCCACCCCTTCTCCCTAATAGACATTCAGCCGGTCCTATCAGGGGAGAGATGTTCATTACACTGTCCCTCACATAACCACTGCGATAGGTTGATGTTCCTCCAATCACCTGTTGCTGGCCCTTCATCCTGGGTACATTAACAACCACTGTGATAGGTTGATGTTCCTCCAATCACCTGTTACTGGCCCTTCATCCTGGGTACATTAACATAACCACTGTGATAGGTTGATGTTCCTCCAATCACCTGTCTCTGGCCCTTCATCCTGGGTACGTTAACATAACTATCGTTAATGTTAACTGTTTATAATGCAACTGATAAAAGATCTGCCAAATTTGTCTACTTCATCTCAACAGAAACCTTTTAACCAATCCAAGAGGAGCAGCAGCAATCTGTAACGGCTCTACCGTTCACTCCAGGAACTCCAAAGATGGCAGGAAGTGAGGTAATTCACCATAGTCAACTCTACACTACGACCTTCGCCGTAGTCACCTCTACAGCCCTTCGCCGTAGTCACCTCTACAGCCCTTCGCCGTAGTCACCTCTACAGCCCTTCGCCGTAGTCACCTCTACAGCCCTTCGCCGTAGTCACCTCTACAGCCCTTCGCCGTAGTCACCTCTACAGCCCTTCGCCGTAGTCACCTCTACAGCCCTTCGCCGTAGTCACCTCTACAGCCCTTCGCCGTAGTCAACTCTACTACAGCCCTTCGCCGTAGTCAACTCTACTACAGCCCTTCGCCGTAGTCACCTCTACTACAGCCCTTCGCCGTAGTCACCTCTACTACAGCCCTTCGCCGTAGTCACCTCTACTACAGCCCTTCGCCGTAGTCACCTCTACTACAGCCCTTCGCCGTAGTCACCTCTACTACAGCCCTTCGCCGTAGTCACCTCTACAGCCCTTCGCCGTAGTCACCTCTACAGCCCTTCGCCGTAGTCACCTCTACAGCCCTTCGCAGTAGTCACCTCTACAGCCCTTCGCCGTAGTCACCTCTACAGCCCTTCGCCGTAGTCAACTCTACTACAGCCCTTCGCCGTAGTCAACTCTACTACAGCCCTTCGCCGTAGTCAACTCTACTACAGCCCTTCGCCGTAGTCACCTCTACAGCCCTTCGCCGTAGTCACCTCTACAGCCCTTCGCCGTAGTCAACTCTACTACAGCCCTTCGCCGTAGTCAACTCTACTACAGCCCTTCGCCGTAGTCAACTCTACTACAGCCCTTCGCCGTAGTCAACTCTACTACAGCCCTTCGCCGTAGTCAACTCTACTACAGCCCTTCGCCGTAGTCAACTCTACTACAGCCCTTCGCCGTAGTCACCTCTACAGCCCTTCGCCGTAGTCACCTCTACAGCCCTTCGCCGTAGTCACCTCTACAGCCCTTCGCCGTAGTCACCTCTACAGCCCTTCGCCGTAGTCACCTCTACAGCCCTTCGCCGTAGTCACCTCTACAGCCCTTCGCCGTAGTCACCTCTACAGCCCTTCGCCGTAGTCACCTCTACAGCCCTTCGCCGTAGTCACCTCTACAGCCCTTCGCCGTAGTCACCTCTTACAGCCCTTCGCCGTAGTCACCTCTACAGCCCTTCGCCGTAGTCACCTCTACAGCCCTTCGCCGTAGTCACCTCTACAGCCCTTCACCGTAGTCACCTCTACACCACGACCCTGCAGCTCCAGCCTTTCACTTCTATGCCCGTCTTCTGAATGGGTGATTATTCCTATCCCTGAAATGGAATGCCATTTCACATTAAACTGAAGTCTGGAACAAAAAAAGACAGTCATTATAAGCAATCATAGGAATTAGTAACATCATTTAACCAAGCCAACAAAATCATTTCCAGGATATTGAAGCAGCAGCCGGGGGAAATTAGAAAAATTGTAGCTCTTAAATAGAATAATTGCCATCTTTATCTTCCGTCTCTCTCTGCTCCTCCTCGTTCTGAAGGGTTTCACAAATCACATTAACTTTCTATAGAAAATCTGCACCGAACAGAGTAATCAAGGACTGAACGAGGGGGGGGGGGGGATCCATCGAGTCCTCAGTACTCAGACAGGAAAATAAATGGGATTTATTTAATTCCAATGCAGATTATGTGCAGGAACAAGGTGTTCAGTGATTCTCAGGCTTGTCTCCATCACAACGCTAACAGAAAACAACTCCATAGCATGGGATTATATTAGGATTACTGTAATAAAATAACATTCAAAAAGCAGTTTCTAATCTCATAAAGATTCCTCTGGCAATGTGTCTCATTAGAGTGGCGGGTAGCCTAGTGGTTAGAGGGGGAGGCAGGTAGCCTAGTGGTTATAGGGGGGAGGCAGGTACCGTAGTGTTTAGAGGGGGGGGGTAGGGGGGACAGGTAGCCTATTGGTTAGAGGGGGGGGGGGGGACAGGTAGCCTATTGGTTAGAGGGGGGGGGGGGGACAGGTAGCCTATTGGTTAGGGGGGAGGGGGGGGGGGGTAGCCTATTGGTTAGAGGGGGGGGGGGGACAGGTAGCCTATTGGTTAGAGGGGGGGGGGGGGACAGGTAGCCTATTGGTTAGGGGGGAGGGGTAGCCTATTGGTTAGAGGGGGGGGGGGGGGGGGACAGGTAGCCTAGTGGTTAGGGAGGGGGGGGCAGGTAGCCTAGTGGTTAGGGAGGGGGGGGGCAGGTAGCCTAGTGGTTAGGGAGGGGGGGGCAGGTAGCCTAGTGGTTAGGGAGGGGGGGGCAGGTAGCCTAGTGGTTAGGGAGGGGGGGGGGGCAGGTAGCCTAGTGGTTAGGGGGGGGGGGGGCAGGTAGCCTAGTGGTTAGGGGGGGGGGGGGGGGACAGGTAGCCTAGTGGTTAGGGGGGGGGACAGGTAGCCTAGTGGTTAGGGGGGGGGGGGGAGGACAGGTAGCCTAGTGGTTAGAAGGGGGGGGGAAAGGTAGCCTAGTGGTTAGAGGGGGGAGGCAGGTAGCCTAGTGGTTAGAGGGGGGAGGCAGGTACCGTAGTGTTTAGAGGGGGGGGGTAGGGGGGACAGGTAGCCTAGTGGTTAGAGGGGAGGCAGGTAGCCTAGTGGTATAGAGTGTTGGGACGGCAGGTAGCCTAGTGGTTATAGGGGGGAGGCAGGTAGCCTAGCGGTTAGAGGTGGGGAGGCAGGTAGCCTAGCGGTTAGAGGTGGGGAGGCAGGTAGCCTAGCGGTTAGAGGTGGGGAGGCAGGAAGCCTAGTGGTTAGAGGGGGGGGGGGGGGCAGGTAGCCTAGTGGTTAGAGGGGGGTGGGGGGCAGGTAGCCTAGTGGTTAGAGGGGGGAGGCAGGAAGCCTAGTGGTTAGAGGGGGGGGGGGGGCAGGTAGCCTAGTGGTTAGAGGGGGGAGGCAGGTAGCCTAGTGGTTAGAGGGGGGGGGGGGGGGCAGGTAGCCTAGTGGTTAGAGAGGGGAGGCAGGTAGCCTAGTGGTTAGAGGGGGGAGGCAGGTAGCCTAGTGGTTAGAGGGGGGAGGCAGGTAGCCTAGTGGTTAGAGGGGGGAGGCAGGTAGCCTAGTGGTTAGAGGGGGGAGGCAGGTAGCCTAGTGGTTAGAGGGGGAGGTAGCCTAGTGGTTAGAGGGAGGGGGGGGGGGGGGGTAGCCTAGTGGTTAGAGGGGGGAGGCAGGAAGCCTAGTGGTTAGAGGGGGGGGCAGGTAGCCTAGTGGTTAGAGGGGGGGGCAGGTAGCCTAGTGGTTAGAGGGGGGAGGCAGGTAGCCTAGTGGTTAGAGGGGGGAGGCAGGTAGCCTAGTGGTTAGAGGGGGAGGTAGCCTAGTGGTTAGAGGGGGGGAGGCACCTTCATTTCTACAGTAAAATGACATTTTAGTCAATTAGCAGACACTTTTCCTGAGTAAAATACAACTGCATCTCAGTTCTAGTAAACAAATTGGTTGGTTGAAAGCAGGTCCTTGGGTGCAGTCGCTCTTCTTGGGACCATAGTAGGACGGGCGCTCCATGACAGCTCCTGAGGTCTCTGACCTGTGCGGATAGACGAGGGTCCAAGTGGAGCCCAGGTCAGAGACGAGGGGCCAGGTGGAGCACAGGTCAGAGACGAGGGGCCAGGTGGAGCCCAGGTCAGAGACGAGGGGCCAGGTGGAGCCCAGGCCAGAGACGAGGGGCCAGGTGGAGCCCAGGCCAGAGACGAGGGGCCAGGTGGAGCCCAGGCCAGAGACGAGGGGCCAGGTGGAGCCCAGGTCAGAGACGAGGGGCCAGGTGGAGCCCAGGTCAGAGACGAGGGGCCAGGTGGAGCCCAGGTCAGAGACGAGGGGCCAGGTGGAGCCCAGGTCAGAGACGAGGGGCCAGGTGGAGCCCAGGTCAGAGACGGGGGGCCAGGTGGAGCCCAGGTCAGAGACGAGGGGCCAGGTGGAGCCCAGGTCAGAGACGAGGGGCCAAGTGGGGCCCAGGTCAGAGACGAGGGGCCAAGTGGGGCCCAGGTCAGAGACGAGGGGCCAGGTGGAGCCCAGGTCAGAGACGAGGGGCCAGGTGGAGCCCAGGTCAGAGACGAGGGGCCAGGTGGAGCCCAGGGGATAGACGAGGGGCCAAGTGGAGCCCAGGTCAGAGACGAGGGGCCAGGTGGAGCCCAGGTCAGAGACGAGGGGCCAGGTGGAGCCCAGGTCAGAGACGAGGGGCCAGGTGGAGCCCAGGGGCCAAGTGGAGCCCAGGCCAGAGACGAGGGGCCAAGTGAAGCCCAGGTCAGAGACGAGGGGCCAGGTGGAGCCCAGGTCAGAGACGAGGGGCCAAGGTCAGAGACGAGGGGCCAAGTGGAGCCCAGGTCAGAGACGAGGGGCCAGGAGGGGCCCAGGGCTCCAATACCTAGTGGATCATCCCTTTTGTTTTCTCCCTCAACACCACGGTTACCAGTCTGTTTGGCTAACATACCACTCCTTGTACTGAGGAAAACCCATCTCACTTACCTTTAAACACACCTTACCTCAGTCTTTAAGAACTCCTCCCCCCTCAGAGGGAAAAGATTTTCAATTACAGCAGGAGAACAACATCTTCTATTTTTATTATTTGATTTCAAAACTGTTTGTTTTATTCAATGCAGCTGAGTTCCACAGAATGATAAATACCATTGTAATGTTTTCCATCTACATCTGGTAAATGGTTAATGACTTTATGGGGAAGAAAAGAGAAACCTCAAACAGTTGGCTTGAATAAAACACAAGAAGGAGAAGACCTACAAAAAGGAGACAGAAAAACAACACGCTATAAAAGAATCAAGACAAATAGATTTAAAAGGAAATCTGGAGAAAACAGACAGTAAAACCAGGACAGCGTGTAAAATGAGGGATCCATTGATGAGATATTCTGTCCAGAATATCATCTTCAGAAGTTAAACAGACTTCAGAGTGACGTGGAGACTTTAGGGGGGGGGCAGAAGTTAAACAGACTTCAGAGAGACGTGGAGACTTTAGGGGGGGGGGGGGGGGGGCAGAAGTTAAACAGACTTCAGAGAGACGTGGAGACTTTAGGGGGGGGGGGGGGGGGCAGAAGTTAAACAGACTTCAGAGAGACGTGGAGACTTTAGGGGGGGGGGCAGAAGTTAAACAGACTTCAGAGAGACGTGGAGACTTTAGGGGGGGGGGGGGGGGGTCAGAAGTTAAACAGACTTCAGAGAGACGTGGAGACTTTAGGGGGGGGGGGGGGCAGAAGTTAAACAGACTTCAGAGAGACGTGGAGACTTTAGGGGGGGGGACCCAGAATAATATCTTCCAACGTTAGTGTGTTGTTAAAATAGTGAAGCGTGTCATTCATTTCCCCACCTATGGGGGAGGGGGGGTAATAGTCAACTTGGCTTGAGAAGAAGCCATTCAAAAGGGCCGCTGTGGAGAGAGTAACCAACTCCACCGTCACAGCCACTTGGGAAAGTCACTTCCTTTCTGTTCCCTGTCCTAATGCAGTCAAATTAAAGACCTGGGTATAAACACACAGCCCCTCTTCTTAGAATCAAATCAATAGAAGACCTGGGTATAAACACACAGCCCCTCTTCTTAGAATCAAATCAATAGAAGACCTGGGTATAAACACACAGCCCCTCTTCTTAGAATCAAATCAATAGAAGACCTGGGTATAAACACACAGCCACTTGGGAAAGTCACTTCCTTTCTGTTCCCTGTCCTAATGCAGTCAAATTAAAGACCTGGGTATAAACACACAGCCACTTGGGAAAGTCACTTCCTTTCTGTTCCCTGTCCTGATGCAGTCAAATTAAAGACCTGGGTATAAACACACAGCCCCTCTTCTTAGAATCAAATCAATAGAAGACCTGGGTATAAACACACAGCCCCTCTTCTTAGAATCAAATCAATAGAAGACCTGGGTATAAACACACAGCCCCTCTTCTTAGAATCAAATCAATAGAAGACCTGGGTATAAACACACAGCCCCTCTTCTTAGAATCAAATCAAT